>NC_134568.1:231912977-232102977 GCF_050947875.1 Dermacentor variabilis
CAGTCACTTCAGCATACGCTAAAGAGGATGAAGGCGAAAGCCTGCCCGCTCACGAGACATTCGTTACATTACTTGACATTTTCGTTCTAATGCGTTGTTGCTTTCTTTTACTTGCTTACTCCCACCAAAGGTCGTGGGTTTGAGTGTGATCATTAACTCTATCTTAATTACCACACATTAATTAACACCAACGTGATGGGCTCGACTCTCGTACTTCACGATGTCACTTTGAATCCAACTTGGGAGATATGGCTGGTTTGCCCATACCTCCTAGTCGGTTCGACTCCCACAAAGATCTAGGGTTCGACCATAGTTTTAGTGCCATCGAATTTTGGTGCCATAATGCCGGACGGTCAAATTTTCTTCCCATGAGCCTTGTAAGGCTTTCGTCTTAATAGTGTAATACAGCAATAGGTTCTTCTATTGTCGTGATTGCCTACCTCATAGCCTACGTCCGATCAGCTTCCGTTTCTATACATGTGCGGACAGGGCTAGAACCAGCCGCCAGAATTCCATAATCTAACTCTATTCTTCTCCATGGCCCAAGTGGCAACTCAACTAAAGGGTGCCATTTAAATAGCTTGGCTAACGTTAGCTAGGACACGCCGTATAGATACGGGCCCAGAGTCGCGATGCCAACCCCTGAGGAGGTTCCCCCCCCCCCCCCCCCATGCTATCTATTACTCTCAATTCTGTTTCATTCTTATCATTCACGGCTCTCGCGAGGCCGATGCTGGTGATAACGTACTATAAACAGGCTGTCGCTTAAGTCATTATAAATGTGCTCTTAGAAATAGAATAGAACCGTGCCGCGTTATTCGGGCCAGGATTCGTTGATATCCGCAGAAGGTTTTGCCAGGCTGCGCAGATTGAGCGGAGCAAGGTGTCGAATGGTTCTCCCACCTCGCACGCGTCGCACTCTTTGCCGACACGCGTTCCGTCGAAAGTCTTTGTTTCCCGCTCTTATTTCCTCGTAGCGGAATCGTGAAACATCCATCACTTTCGCCGAAACTTTCCTCTATATGCTTTCTCTGTTTTCCAACGGCCGCGCTGCCCTATAGCTCGCTCCAGCGAGCGACCGTCAGTCATTCAAGTGTTGTACTCGCACCGCTCGGGCTTTTCTTTATTTTCTCCGTAAAACCGCTTTTCTCACCATTAGTACCTACGCGACTAACGGATGGCAGCGGCCATGAGGAACTTGCGCGACATTCACTCGGCACGACAAGCAGTATGTACATGATTTAGCTCGAAGGTCGTCACTCGAAAAAAAAAACAAGTGCGACCGTCATCGTCGCGATACCTCCTCGCGATCTTGGTCTCCGAAGCGATAATACCTTCCCCCGTGTGCTGAACCTTGCAGAAATTTGAGCTTTCGGCAGTGAGGACTCATTGTCCTCCAACGCTCGACCAATTTGAATGAAATTTGTGGCATTTGAGAGAAATAGTTAAATTTAATGACTTTAGTAGCAGGATTTTTACTTGGAGCCCTGGATATGTTAAGAATCCCGGAAACTGGTAAGCTTAAAAAATATTGAAGCACGAAATTTACAAATTCGTATATGTGCACCGAAAATAGGTATCGCAGTTAGAGAATTCAAAAAAGACAAATTAAATATGTGAATTTAGAGGTTACGTGAAATTATTGCAGTGTTGCCAAGGGTACTGTAATACTCCAACTCACAAATTAGTGGTACGTTTCAGAGCGCTGTATGATACATGAATTTTGTCGTATTTAGATGTATTATTAAGTGCAGTTTGCAGAATTGTAGAATCTTTTTTAAATTGTAACAGAATGGATAACTGGGCTAGTTGGTTTACTTGCATCTTGAAACTGTAAAAGCGCACAGAGACGAGAAACGAAGAGAGTGAACAGGACGAAGCGCTTTAATTAATGTGTTACGAGTTAACTTGATAGTCAAGTTTCTCGAAATTTTGAAGCCTACTAGAATTTTTCCTAAAGAATGGACGTCCTAAATAAAATATATGCTTCATACACTCACTATATTTTAACTTTTTTTTAAATGCAACAAATTTAATAAAAATCGGTACAGCGGGTGCCGATGATGATGATGAAACCGTTTTACTTAAAGGAAAAGAGGAGGGGAGTTAGGAGAAACGTGGTCGGATTCTTATTCCGGAATTCCGTTGGCTAAAGCCGCCGCCCTAGCTCTTTCCACGAGGGCTCGCTGGTCCTTGAGCGTTGAGCTGGACAGGGCTGCCTCCCATCCTTCCCACGTTGGCTATTGTATAGTTTCTAAGACACTATTAGCCTGGTAGGCCCATACCATATGGTACAAATCTGCTTTCTGCCCGCAGAATTTACCCTCGGCCGAAAAGGATGGTGGCTCAGTAGCATGTAGCTTGACTGGGTTATTAAATGACATGGTTTGTAATCTTCGTAAATGACATTCTTCTGATTTATCTAATCCTTTAGTCGGGCCCGGGTATTTTCGTCGCGATAAGCGCAAATACCGCAATACGTCTGCATAAGTTATTAATGGCACTGGGAAGTCCGAGTCTTCGGGGAGGGAGCAGGAGGGACCCCGGGGAGAAAAGCTCGGGCGGCAGCGTGTGCACACTCATTTCCCTCTACACCCTCGTGACCTGGCACCCAAATCAGCTCTTTGCGCGAAGCGAAGACCCCAGATTGTTTGAGGATCCTGCAAGCTAGCGGTGCAATTCGGCCCCGCGTGTAATTTCTATATGCAGTTTGCGAATCTGTAATGATGTATTCGGAACTAGGATGCGAAGCCACCATGGCGATCGCCACCTCTTCCAATTCTGCAATTTCCCCGTGCCGAACAGAAAGTCCATTGACCGTCTGCCCTTGATGCACCACCGATATTGTGGAGACTCCTCCCATCGGAACCACAGCATCCACGAAGAAGGCTCCCTCTAATTTAGAATAGATCTGGTCCATCTTCTTGGCTTTTGCCCTCCTCCTTGCTTGATGATATTCTGGGTGCCTGTTTTTAGAAAGGGGCAGTGTCGCGAATTTGCCCCTCCACTCTTTGGGAATGTCTTGTCTTGTTGCCGTATAGTAAGGACAGTTGATATTCAGGTCCTCCAGCACCTTGCGTCCCGTTTTCGTTCCTGCCAATCTGGAATATTGACTTAATAGGTAGGCCTCAATTATTTCATCTGTTGTATTGTGCACCCCCAATTGCAACAAGTGCTCTGTAGATGTTTTGACCGACGAGTCCTAGTGCCTTCTTATATGCTGTTCTGAGCATGACATCGAAATGTTTTAAATCGCACCTCCTCATCCGAAGATACGAAGCCACGTACACAATTCTGCTGAGTATGAAGGCTTTGATCAACCGGAGAGTGTCGTTCTCCATCATCCCTTTCGTCTTACTGGTGATACGTGTGATCATTCGCATTACTTGTTCGCATGATGCACGGAGTTGAGTAATCATTGCTGCGTTGACACCCTTGTTGTTAACCAGTAGTCCCAGAATACGCACTGTCTCATCGATCGCAGCGTCGTGCACCCTAATTTTGACCGGGGCTTCATCTTCTCGTCTGCGCATGATTAGAAGTGCTGATTTTTCTGGAGAGCAGCGCAGTCCGCACTCCTCGGCATATTTTTGGACCGCCGAAGCAGCCTCTTGGAGCGCCTCTTCCATCTGCCCCAGACTCCTTCGTCACCCAGACCGTCATGTCATCTGCATAGAGGGCGTGCCGAATTCCTTCTATGCGATCGAGTTCAGGCAAATTTATAAGGGCAATATTGATGAGCAGAGGGGAGAGGACTGCTCCTTGTGGCGTACCCCTAGTGCCCATAGGGATTGGCTGGGACCTAAAATGTCCAATTTTTACAAGAGCCTGTCTGTCTAGCAGGAAGTCTCTGATGTATTCAAAAGTCCTTCTTCCACACTGTGTCTTCCGCAGGTTCTCCAGGATCTTTGAGTGCTTCACATTATCGAAAGCGCCCTTGAGATCTAGAGCTAAGATGGCTCTGCTACCGCGTTTGTTGGGTGGATCAATAACTTCCATCTTGAGCTGCAGCAGTACGTCTTGCGTGGATAGGCGCTCCCTGAAGCCAAACATGGTGTGGGGCATGTAATCGTTTTCCTCCAAATGCGCTGAAAGCCTAGCATGCACTGCTTTCTCCATCAGCTTGCCGGCACATGAAGTGAGCGAAATCGGACGGAGGTTGTTAATATTTACCTCTTTGCCCGGCTTAGGGATAAAGCTGACGTCTGCCGATTTCCACGCCAGGGCAACTTGCCAGCTCTCCAGCACTCATTGATATAATCTGTCAGGTGGCCTAGCATCTTCTTGTTCATGTTTGCGAGCAAGCCGACCGTAATTTTGTCATGTCCTGGCGTCGTACCTCTTCTCATGATTAGTAGCGCCGCCTGTATTTCTTCTACTTCGAAGTCTCTGTCGAGTTCTGGATTATCTTCACCTTGATACTGCAACACAGGCTCGTCATCTTTGGTCGTATAGATGTATTTGCTCATCAGGGCTGCCACCAGCTGCTCATCCGTACCATCATAGCCGTGGAGGGCTCTCTTGAGGTTCCGCTGCTGCTCTCCGCTCGTCTTGCTGGGCTCGATGAGGCATCGCAGGAGGCTCCACGTGGCTTGAGGCCAAGCCCGCCTCTCAATGAGCCGCACTTGATTAGCCAGTTCTTCTTGGCTAAGGTCCACGCGTATTCCTCTGCTTGTCGTGTAATTTCAGCGATCTTGATTTTAAGCTTGCGATTGTGTTTTTGCTTCTTCCACCTTCTGGTGAGGCCTCTCCTGGCCTCCCAGAGGTGGAGCAGGTGGTTGTCGAATGCCGAGACATCCTCTGAGGTGTGCCGCCTTCTCGTGACTTTCTCTCTGGCAGCTAGCAGCGACTCAGCCCATTGCTCATAATCTTCAATAGGCGAGTCGATTTGAGAACCCTTGGACTCTCGAAAAGCGACCAATCCGAAAGCCGGGCTTGTCCCCTGCGTTTACGATGCTTGTTGTGGTCTAGGCGAATCCGGAGTATATAATGATCACTGCCTAAGGTTTCATGCGTATTTTGCCACTCGCAATTTTTAACATTTTTGACTAGCGTTAAATCGAGGCATGTGTCCCTTGAAAAGCTATTGTGTATTCTTGTAGGATGCTGCGGGTCCGTCAGAATAGTAAGAGCCATATCCGATATTGCTGCTGCCAATTTGCTGGTTTTTACGTTCTCGTTGTTGTAACCCCAAAGAAAGCTGTGCGCGTTAAAATCCCAACTATTTATACGTTCCCATGAATTTAGATAGCAGCTTCCGAGATAATGCAAGCTTCCTCTTTCTTCGCGCCAGCAGCACAACGCGGATAATACCGTCCTTTGTGACATACTTTCATAAGGAAGGTTTGACAGTAGGGAATCGCTGGCCTGCCTGAATATTTAAAATGGCTGCGAAGTTTGAAGCTTTTAGCCTGTGGGGTTACTTCGCGCACGTTAGTTTGTACGTGGATGCGCACTTACATGTCCTTCTTGTCAGTTGTGCTGCTGTAGGTTTGCAAAGTAGGTGCAAGCTCACCAGAACAGTTGCTTATATAAGATTTTCTCAACATAAAAGACCACCGTCTTAAAATGAATAACTTTGCAGTGAACAGCCGTAGTGGGAAAAGAAATGTCGCTGGAGCTAACGTTTCGACACGGGAACTTTTAATAAAGTTTTCATTCATTCATTCATTGCCAGGAAAGCAACCGCTTCCCTTTGGAACGTTGATATACGCGTAACTCAACCCTCACCGGCCGAATGAGGGATAAAAGGTCAGGATTTCGATTAAAAAACTATAATCATACAGTGGCCCTCCAAGATATATTATCATCATCAACGACAACAAAAAAGTCATGTCTCATCCACAAGTTCAATACCCTGCAACAAATAGGTATAAATGCTTCAAAGAGAGCGATTGAATGTATTCGGTATACCAATGGCACGAATATATACAGCAGCTATTCAACATTTTACAGTATTACACTTGGTTATAGCCGAGCTTACCTTATTCTCTGCGCCAATTTATTTCGATCACCGTGATTTTTTTCCTCACAAGCCGTTCTTTGCTAAACTATCATGATATACAGTTTAATTTTCTCGCTAAGTCTTTGTTTGTTACTTGGCCAATTCCTTTTCTCTTTCCCTCAGCCTTCGACAGGTTGTGTGTTCGTTATCTTCGCCTTCATTTCCCATTTTTAATCGAAACCACACACCTTTTGATACAACACAGTTTCTTTTACCCGTTTATTTTTCCCATAATTTTATTGCTCATTTTTCTAATGTCCAAACCGTATATCTGCCCAGTTCCTGTTTTCTGGGAAAGCTAGGCCCACCGGATTGAGAACACAAGAGTTCATTACACGTGCAGATCCTTTTCAATTTTTTTGTGATCCTACTTCTCTTCGGAGGTGTCGAAATCCCATGCGAAATTTAGACACTAACGGAAAGGTGACCACACAAGACGAGTGCTGTGTCGTGTGGTCTCCTTGGAAGAACCAAGAGCAGTGCTCCTATCTCTTCTCTCGCTGTCATAACTATGCACCATTTTTGAACACTTCCCTTAGAGAGTGATCTGCGCGTACTTAAACGCTGCTAAGAAAAGCATTTCCTGCCCTGACGAAGAATGAATGAATGAATGAATGAAAGTATAATTTGTATTTTTGTGACTTCCACAGTGCTGTGGAGTTATTTAACTTGTATATTGTAGATACCATGTATTGTTTACGTCATAGTGCTACTGCGAAAACGTAGCTCGACAAGTTCTGGTGCTTGTATGAGAAGGTTGTTTGATATGCAATCTTGAACCCTGTATGTTGTAGGTTAGACCCATTCAAGAGCTAAGGAGTAGCCGGTGCCTTAAATAGTGCGTCAACATCTCCTTATATCATATCAATAAATAAATGAACGAATTAAAAATTTAATAATAGCCCCCTTGTCGAAACGTTGACTTCCGCGACGACATTCCTTGTTCGATCGCTGTTGATCAATTCAAATCTAAAGAACTTTTGTCTTATTTGCATTTACTGTGAACCTAGGATTTTATTTTTGCCGCTATACTCGTGAAGGTTAAAAAGGAAAAAAAAATGCAGAAAAAATAATATTGAAGCAGATATGTCGCACGCTTCCTGAGGTATACACTCGATAAGCGCCTCTCGCTAGTAGAAGGATTCCGTACATTCAGTTATTCCTTAGGGCGCACCGAAAATACTTCAGCGTACGCAAGCACTCTTTACTCCCCCCCACCCCCCTAAAAATAGGGCCTCATTAGTCTCAGATGTAATACTGCCTGTGATGCTCTCAACAGTGCTTCGTTCGGCTCGATCTGTTTAATCGAAAACTGCTTCATCTAAAATTTCCAATTCGCCGAAACCAGCCCTACGCTCCGCAATTATGCAAGTGTCGAATGGCACGGACTCAGGAGGCGTGCATATAGTAGGCGCATGTGTTGACTCTCCGCAGACTCTGCGCAACCTGTACCATGCGCAGCTAGCAACCTTTCAACATTGCGCGAGTGGAGAACATGTAAGTAGCGCGTCGGTAGCTGTACATTGAGCAACCCTAATCTCGACAGCAGCCGCGGGTGCGCAGGCGCAGTGGCGGAGATATTTCCTAATCGGCGGAACCTAGCCTCTATGTCAACTTTCGAAATGCCGTGAAAGCATCAGTGGACTGAACCTTTATTGGCGCTGATTGTGGCGATACATCTTCAGGTCTTGGGTTGCTTCATCAAATTTACCGGAACAATTTATTAAGCATTCGTTTCGCTTTACCGGCTTTGTGAATGCCCCCAGACAACCCGTCGTTCACTCTTCGCATGCTGCGGCGCAGCGAAGGGGTTGTTTCACCTTTTTTATTCGCCAGTGTATCTAGTAATTAAAACAAAGGAAACATACAAAGCAACTGGATTCTTGAGTTGAAAGTTCATTTTGGACGGACTGTATACATTGCGAAGTAACACTTAAAACAAGACACATAAGCTTTGGCGATAATCTTCTGTGCAATTCAGTGTAACCCCGAATCACTGAAAAATAAAAAAAAAGATCCATCAACTATTTAGCAGGAAGTAGGAAGAGGAATAAATTCGTAGTAATCGCTGTCACACATCAGGCGTAGTTGAAGTTGCGTATTCTCAAGTAGAAAATCAGAACATGTGCCCGTACATATACGCACATTTAGCATGTGCTGGTGGGCTAGTTGGTTAAGCATGATTACAAAGACGGCGCCGAATAAAACAACACACGAAGAAGGGAGACACGAGACAAGCACGTGGGCGCACATTTAGTCAAAGTTTTCGAAATTAAGCTGCCCAGTTAGAGGACAATATTTGAATAGAAACACTGGCAGCCTATGCTTTTTTTCCCACTTCTTTACGTCCGAGTAGAGAGAACTGCTAGAGGAATGGCAGATGCTGCGATGCACATGATCATGCCCGTCCGCACGTTTCCTTGAAGTTGAGAACCCTGTGGAGATAGCTAGAGTCATTTCAAGCCGCTTTTTTGCTTCACTCGTGTTTATTGAGTATTGTCTTCAGTGAATATAGTCTGGCAGGTTCTGCTGTGAATAATGTAAAATTTTCTGGGCTTGTAGCACTAAGTATCGTTATGGGATCGTGCTAACGCTGTTATTGTAACATCTAATTTCATATTTGATTATTCTTGAATGATTACTTCATGTGGGAAAGTTAGTGAAAGTACTTGGCAAAATTCATTTTCACCCAACTTTATCAATCGGATTGATTGATCAATCTTCAAGAAAACAAACAAACAAACAAACAAACAAACAAACAAGCGAATTTCCGTGGAGATGGGGAGGAGCGCGTTCGTACAATTATGACACCATACTGTTATGCCCACTATGAAGATGCCGTCATTTGGCTTCTATAATATAGTATTATTTGTGCGCAACCATGGATATAATGAATCTCGTTGTCAAGTTGTCTCTGTAACTATTCACTAACACGTTCACTGCCTTCAACAGCAAGGTCACTTTGCGCAGATTGTTAATAAAACCACACAACGGAGTTACGAGCCAACGGAATATTATAATGTACTATTACAACTATTACTATATTACTATATTATTATACAAAAAACTGGAGCAGTGTGTGTACTCCAGTCGAAGCAGTCATCTTGTGGGACGCATCCGATACGGTTTCGTTGCTGAATAGCCGGCAGATTGGTAAATAGCCATTGCTAACAGCGAAGCCATTTACTCAACAATTTAGGTATTTTCCCATATTCCTAAGGGTCAAACTAATACGAATTTCAAAACAATTCGACATTTCAGGAGTCACTTGTCAATACCATATCCGCACTGGTATCTCTTTGAAGCTTTTATTTTCTCGCTTGTCCGAAAGAGCGGCGGTACACGCATTGCTATGACTCAGTCCCAGGAGGCAGCACGATGAAGGTACGGACAGTAAGTACATCGCCATCAGGAAATGCACGTGTGGCTCGTGGTTTCGCTTCCTCTCCGAAGGCCAAAAGAAGAAAAAAAAAGAAAAAAAAAACCACCTTCCTCGTCTGGTGCCTGTCCGAACGATAGCAGCCCTCCCGCATTACTTCAGCGCGAGACCATCTATGCCGCTCAGGTAGAGAATACAAGGAACTTGGGAATAGCGCTGAGGAAAGGACGTGCGTAGTCGCATTGGGCGATTTCGGAACTGGAGAAAATGACCAGCCGTTACCGGACGCCACCGAGCCACATGCCGTCCGTTTCTCTCAAGGCCGTGGCGACGGGGTTAGAACGTACGCAATCTCTGCCGTCGCCTACCTTCTCATTAAGAGGCGGCCTTAACGCACTCCTCGCGTGTTAGGGACACGTACAGTACTGTCAGATCATCACATGTGCGTTGCTTCATGCACTCTCACACAGTGCCGACCACAGAGGCTGCTACGTGCATACGCCCTATAAGCGGTGTAATTGCGAGTACAGAAGTACCTGGCATTATCCTTGCAATGAAGGCTGAACTAGCAAGTGGTGGTTGGTTAACTAGTTATGTGACGTAACGCGAATGACGCGGAAAGGGAAGGAACTTAACCGTGGCTGCGCAGACGTTGGTTCAACTTATCTGATGTCATGGATATTATGTTGGCAATATAGCAATATATATAACCTTCGCCCAAAGAGAAAGAAGTACCCTCGCCCGTCTGCCTAATCGATTTTTCTCTTTAGCAAAAACCATACACGCAATAATGATGTGTTCAGATGCAGTCAGTCATTGTGCAACATTTATAGCGTGAACGAAGTACGCTTTTTCATGAGGCGGTGGGCGTCATTGAGGGGAGTACGTGATAGCATACGCATGTAGGCGAGATGGAAAAGCATCTATAGTTGTCAGGAAAGCCCCGATTAAGCATGGTGCAACACGTGTATAATTCCATCGCGGTTAATAGCTTAAGATCCTTTTGAAAGACACAGCTCTTGGAAGGATAGTTAAGCATATTGTGTAATTAAACGTGAGAGGCAGAAATAATAACAGGAAGCCCTTACCGGAAAAAAAATGCTGAGCGCTCAGTTTCGCGCTAACTTAGGTGGAAAAGCGGTCCTACACGATACACTTCTTTCGCACAAACTTTACGCTTTACTTTCGCAAACCATACCCCGCAGTTTTGTTTCGTCGTCGTCTGTGCCGGTGGGCGTTGTGTTTTTAGTTATTCACCTTCAATCATTTACCAACTGGCCAAGCTTTCGACCTTGTTGCTTACCCTTTACACTGTAAACCATACTCTGTGCACTAAGGTGGCATCATGGGAGGTAGCTATTGGATTGCATCTTCAGTAACTCGACACAAACTTTCTGCTTGCTTATGTCATACGGAGTTTCACGTCCGATCACTGGCCGCTATACCGGACCGTCACCACTGGCGTCTTCACGAGTTCAACACCGAAATGAGGTTTAGGATGCCGCCCAAGCTCAAAGGCTGAGAAACAAGTCTGGTGAACAGAATACGACTTGGTGTGACAATCACACGGCGCTATGCGCACCAGCCGAGACTGCGACCACCGCTATGCACCGGAGACAGCAGCACACACGTTTTTCGTCGGCCCAGCATACACGACCAGGCAACAGACTATGACCTCTTTTCTGGCAACCATCAACGCCAGCCCATTCCCTCAGGACATTATTTTTGTGCCCTTGGCTCCGCCCGGGATAATTTCTTACAGCAGGCGCCAGGATACAATTGCTGCTATCCAAAAATAAATATTCAGAACTATTTGATGATTACTGCATGTTTAACGCTTCAAAGTTGCATTGTGGGCTATGAGGTGCCGGTAGTTAGAGTATGCGGATTAATGTTGGCAATCTTAGATTGTTTCACGTGTCAACCATTAACGAGAGCTTTTTTTTTTGCATTTTCTCACAGTCGCAACGTGGTCGTCGTGGCGGCCGGGTTTGGACACTGTGATATTGTGCTCAGAAGCAGAGCGATATAGCCACTGATACAACGCCGTGTAATGTCGATAAAATATTAAAAGCCGAGAACCGAAAAAAAAAAAAACAAAATGGCAGAAGCGCTGAAGACAGGCCGAGTTTCTTAAAGGACCGGCGAGAATAGACACAACCCAAAAGGAGTGGAGAACGTAGTGCCGACGCTTTATTTTAACGCTGTAAGTTTGCTTTAACAGGGTGAAGGACTAGAACGAAACGATTATTGGATTTCAATCCTGCTGCAAACCGGCCCCCCTTCTCATAAAGTATGCTACAATAATTACTAGAGAGAACTGAACTCTGGCGCTGCAGTCGTTCAGCCACCATGGGAACGATGGGTAGTACATGGATTTGTCTGATTTTCCTGCTTCTGGATTCAGACGTTCTGGTGGCTTTGTTTATTAAGGTTTACCTGCCTTCATTGTCCTGAATTCCAGAGCAATGTACACTTCTCTAAGTGCAGAAGACTATACGAACACGCACGATCGATACTAATTGCAGCAGTTCAGCCTGTCGAGGTGGCCAAATCGAAACGTGCCAAGCATCTCAGCGCGCTATCTTGCTCGTAAGAAATTCACGAGGGCATTATATGCCACTTGTCGATGCATGCGTCCGTGGTGTAATGATTTCAGTATCGGGTATCTGTGCTAAAGGCCCCGCGTTCTAATAATGCCGTCGGACAATTTAAATAATCTTGATTTAATTATTTATTATACCGTACTGTGTTAAAAATGACGAGTTTACAAAGTCACGAAGCCGTGTGAAGCCAGAAAGGCAAAGTTTCCATGGACTACCCATAATTCCTATGCTGGCTAAAGCTACTCGCTTGCAGCTCCTGTAGACACTAACGCCAGCGTTTCCTCTGGCAAATATCGTATGAAACTCTATGTTCCTTCTTATTCATCGCTGGTTAAGTAGATGTCCATGTGTATTCCTTCCAATGTCAGCTTATGTTGGCGCTGCAATTGGCGGAATAGAATAGAATTGATTGAAAAGAATCGTCGCAATATAGCGTAACAGACTTCTTACTTTGTCCCAACCATACGATTCCACTTGTTTTTTTAGTGGCTGCCACTATCACTGTTTCCTTTGTGTGCCATCAAGCGTTGTTATTTTGTCGTTTCAGATACTGTTCAACTTGAGGTCAGCTGTTTACAACATATCCAGGTGAGTGAGGGTCAAACAGTGCAATTTTAATAAACTAATTAATTCATTAATTAATAAAAACTGCAGCCCTATTGCAGGGCTTTAGCAGAAGTGGAAAAAAATTAGAGAACAGTAAACGAGCGAACGACGAGGGGAAGAAGCAAATAATCGAAGCAGTTAACATAGGCAAGCTAACTCGAGCAAAGAAAAAAAATAATACAGGTAAATCAAATTTCGTATTAAGCAAGGCACTCTGTTACGACGACGAAAACCTACTTTAATAGCAAGAAACTAACCGTACTGCATAATGAATAATACCGGACAACGAATGAAAAGTTGCGGACAAAGAACCAGTGCCACAGGAAACAAATCGAAACGTCATTGCACCAACTGTTGTAAGATTATAAGATCGGTTAGTAATCTTGCAATGAGTTTAAATGCTCATTCAGTGACTGCTCATCTATGTTTTGCAATATCTCACATGAATATCTCGAACGGTCTTACGTGTAGATCGCGCGAGTACGCGACATGGCAGTTTTTCGCATAAAATTATTAGCAAATACGGCAGATATCACTTCGCTTCTTCCTGCTTAAACACACACACACACACACACACACACACACACACACACACACACACACACACACACACACACACACACACACACACACACACACACACACACACACACACACACACACACACACACACACACACACACACGCACACACGCACGCACGCACGCACGCACGCACGCACACACACACACACACACACACACACACACACACGCACACACACACACACACGCACACACACACGCACACACACACACGCACACACGCACACAAATTATCTAACTGCCATCGTCTTGCTCACAGTTGCATACCCTGCTGTGAGTGCAGCCTAGTTTTCCTTGTGGATGTACGCCCACAGATGCTATTTCATGTTCGAGGAACCGCGTAGTGCTGAGTGACTCGAACGTGATGATCGGGTCGCACGGCGGCCGGCACATATTGCGCCACCGGTGCGCGCTGGGTGATCGCTGAGGGGCCGAACGCAGTTACAGCGCGTCACAGAGGCTCTCATCGGATACACCACAGCGCGCATGTGCTCGGTGTCCCCAGTGCCCATCAGTGGCCCGAAAGGCGCCGGCAGCCACGCGCTGCGTGTATAGCGTTTCAATCGCTGAGCACTGTACGCCGGTAGGCCTCTGTAAAAAGTGTTCCTTACTGTAGACGGGCGGTCCTCTTTTCTTGATGCTCTCTGTCACGAATGAGCTGTATCTGTCATTGATGCCTCAAAAAAAAAAAAAAGGAACTTTTCAGTTGTTATTTCGCACTTATTTTGTTCTAGGGCGTTCAATTACTGCGAACTAACAAAATGGCTGCTTTACGTCTTGGCTGACACCGGAAGCATCCCGCCTCTTTTGGCTGCAATCTGTAAGTATATGGCCTTGCATGCTGAAAAGCCCGCGTGGTTCCCTTCTTCCTCTAGAGAAATAATCTGTCCGCAAATGATCGGTAGACGCCTCTCCTTTGAAATCATTCTAGCGCATGAGCTTCTTTATAAATACGAGCCCTAGCTCTGTATTCACAAAACAATTTGTGCCCAACCTAGCGGCTCGTAAGAAGGCGCGCCGACCTATATCGTGATAGCGAATACGTTAGTACATATACTGAAAACGGGTCTATCAACAACAAATGGTTTCTATATAAGAACAAGAATCTTTGTGGGTGCAACGAGCATGGAGTAGCACAAAAAATGCTTCAAAAGAGCAAAATGCTTAAGCAAGAACCACGGACAAATAAACTAGCCAAGTTAGCGATAATACTAGTCACAAGGATCTGTTAGATTACACGTATTTTGCCTTCTGTACGGCAATACGTCATTTACGGGGTCGCGGCGCACCTTTCGGCTTCCTGAAAGCATAATGAAGATCATTACGGGAGATTTGTTCTTAATTGGACGTGCTGTAAGCGTCGAGTCATGCTCACTGGTTTAGCGTTAATTGGCATAGAGTGAGCACTGAAATGTGACAGCAGTAACGGCTTACAGTTCGAACTCGGGTACGTAGTTCACTTTGCCATGACGGTTCTGCAAATGTCGCAACGTCTGCTCGCCAATTTACTGTCGTTTCATTTCGCATTGAACGTCATTGCGATAACATTGCAAAGCATAAAATGTTCGCACGTGCGTTCCCTCTCGGCTGACCTCGCAGGTCACCCAGTGGCGGTGTGCGTCTCACTCCAAGCGGAAAAGCTACTGGCCACGGTAAGCACGCGACAGGCTTTATGTGTGGCCTTCTTCCATACATTTGTATCTGTTTTCACTTGCGTGAGCGGCAGCGGCCAAGGACTCGGTCCGGCGAACACTTGAGCATTTCGCTTTCCTTTTCATATAGGCGCGCGTGTCAGGAATCAGCTGCCCGGCCAACTTTATTTGCAGAATTCTACAGGGGGGGCTGCTACGCCTTCCCCTTAACCCTAGCCCCCCTGCCGGCATTTTCGGCACCGCTGCTTTTAGGAGAGTCCATTATGTGTTCCACGTTCAGAGGAGCTCGCAGTGATCGACATCCTCGAGCGTCAATCATTAAAACGCACTTTCGTGCTCTATTTGATATGTTCTGTGATTAAATGTATGAATATTTTTGTAAAGGCTCTGCGTTGCTTTTAATACGCCCATGTAGAAAGTTTTTGAACTTCGCTGGTTCCCAGCCCATCTAGATAGCTCAATTAACCCGCTTGGATGTAATCCTAACGAGCAGGCCCACCGGAGAGCGCGCGATTTCACGCACCGCGCTGTCGCGGGTAGCCAGGCTTGGAACGAGGTCGACATCCACAAAGATCCATTAAGTACATTCCACGAAATTGTTTCCCATTATCGACCAGGCAGGAGGACATTTCCACCCCCTCACCCCAAATTGAACAAACCTCAGGCTACCACACTAAGACTCCTACAAACCCGTTCATATCCCACTTCTCGGTCTCTTAACAGGATAGATCCTGAACACTCACAATCGTGCCCCAAATGTGGTCACGACTCATGCTCCTTTGACCACATGCTCTGGCTGTGCCCAGCCCTTAACGCCTCTCCACCCATCACGAAAGAACAATGACAGGAATGTCTCAAGAGCAGCAATCTCCACATTCAACTCCAGGCTGTCCAGAGGGCCCATGACATTGCCGCGGGACTTGATCTCCCGGTTCCATCATGGGCGGAGCCACCGACTTGATCTTCGGGAGCCTTCGGCTTGGCTCCCCAAGGTCTCAGTCCCTCAGGACTCAAATAAAGTTCTTGTCATGTCATGTCGCCCTGCAAAACTTGCCATGATACCTTCTGCTAAAATCGCTGCCGAAACTGAAAAAAGAGAACGTTAGGGTATCGGGCATAAATAGGCGATGCTCTGTAACATAAAGGTACAATGGAACGGCAGTTGATGAGCGTTCACTGCAGCATTTAGCGGTCGTCTGGAAGTGGCTCAATGTGAAAACCTTCAAGTTTGCTCAGTAAATCTGAACCTTTACTGTCGATGGCTGTCTTATTGACATTATTAGAATTGTGAGACAAAGGCTGTGATTGTAATTTTAAATGCAATCCGATCTTTCTCTGTCTTGTCGCAAGTAAAGCGGACAACGCCAGTGATATAGAATAAAAAGATGTTTTCGCTAATATACACTCCTTGGTCAGCGATGATGCTTGGATATACGATCGTATGGCTTCGGTAGGTGGCCGCTAAGCTCCGCACAATGAGTCGACTAGAACTGGCGTGTAAGAAGCTTAGAACGGATGAAGCGTGACAGGAAAGCAGAGCTAGGGTCATGGACAGTATACACTGTCTCTAGCGGCGCTTCAAGAAATATACTATGGGTTGTTAGAAAAGATGAGAGTTGAGATCCCAATTTCGACAAATATCCGGATGTTAGTGTCAGCAACGTACACGAATCTACCAAACTGCTTGCATCTGGTTTTCAGCAACATTGTTGTCCCGAAATGTTTCGAATTTGCGTCGCGTGTTCCAGAAGATCCCAAATTGTCCCGGTTATCCAGGTTTTATATAACTTTTTCCAGGGATGTAACACACGTGCTTGCACTCTCTTTGCCATTCAACTGCAGGTAATATTCTAGCCTTGGCAGGGAGCACTAGACTGTTTCCGCTGCCGATGTACCCACGGCGTCCGAATCATATGTGCCGTAAAATGTCTTTCATTTCTTGAAAACTTCAAGAACTGTGAAAGTACTACATTTAGTTCCTGCGCATCATATGTCGTGCGGCGCCTGCCACAGTGGTTCATGACGGTTATGTGCTCTCTTTCAGAACAGCTCTTATACTGAAAGGCTGACCGTGTCGCGACTACATAGTTTCCATTTCAGGCCCTCACCTAGGAAGCGTCAGATGTTTGCCGTAATAATCCATTCGACTATTCCATCTTGGCTCGCAATACTTAGGGTTTTGTGTACACCTTAGTGTACATTGCATGGAGTTCTACTCTACCAGGTTGTAAAGTCATTCAAGGGCTACCGATGGGGCTGGCCATCAAGTCCCGCAATGTTGGAGAGACTGAGGGCATGCACGAAACAGAAACATAATCTGTTTGGGTTCTTTACACACTTTTTAGCTTCCTCCCTCCGAGCATTATATCCACTTGACATTTGCAGAAGCACTTATGCAGCTGCGAGAACCATCGATATGTACGAACCGAGTTCGCCTGCGAGGATGAAAACAGTAGGGCTTGACGTAGTGGAGCAGCTTGAAAGCTTACGCTGCGAACGGAAATGTATGACGCCTCTGCTAAAGAAAAACTCAGGAGGAAAGCTGGTATTAAGCGGGTTCATTCAACAAGAATAGCGAATGGCGATTGCAACTTGCACGTAAAACGGGCACTAATGTTTTTACCTTTCATCATTGTACAAGCGGAGCTCCTATTCTCCAACCGATTTTAATAATATCGAAGCGGAGAAAAGACACAGGTTGAGTGAAGCAGCTGCCTTGTGACGTTCTTGGCAATTTACTCAATGGTAGAGAATAAAACAGCTTGTATTTTTGGGGCTAGAGCATGATAAACATTTTGATGGCAATATAAAACAAACTGAACGTATTTTTGTGCTCCATGCAAACTCCCGTAACGTGTCCCTATATTTTGGTATCTTTGTTGTCGACATTTTGCCCGTATTTTAGTAATGTCCTTGTTCAGGTTTTTACAGGTCTAGAGATGACATACTAGATTATAGTGTAGCCCATGCCTCATCTAACAAACACGGCCCCTGTACACTTGGGGGAATGAGAACGATACGATATGGTGCAGGTCCCGCGCACTGTGGGAATCGATGTTATGCGAAGCATATTGTAGTGACTTGGCTATCTAGCATTGTTTGGGTATCCGCAAAGCCGTACCAGGTGAACCAACTTGTTTATGTAAATTGAGTAGTTGTGCATGTGGGTCGCGGGCGTACGTATATGTGACGACAGCAGCGCGATGACAACTCCGTTGAAGTCGATCGTAACGCACCAACGGCATGGTTTCTACGCCGGCCGTTCGACGCGAGCTTGCGACGTGGCAATTGCAGCGAGAGCGAGCGATACTCGGATTGTGACATCATGAGCGATAGCTGATGAGGTCATGAAATTGTACGTACCTATGGCAATGCCATGGGGTGTACGTTAAAACGACGACAGCATTTGTATTCTAGACGAAGAAATGTTAAAGCATGATTAACATGGGTGATCATGAAATCGCTATAACGTTAAGTCAATTCCTACATAGCGTGCTACGAGGAAAGTATGGAGGAAAGTTGTCCGGTGTCGGAGATATTGCAGTCTAACACGGTGCCTCAAAGCGCGAGCTGTCACAAGCAAAGAAGACGAGGTAATGCCACAGAACGCACGCGCCTAGCGTTTCAAAGAGCTGGCTGGCTGCGGCCAGAAATCCAGGAAGCGTAAAAACAGAAATCATTTTCCTATGGAAGCTTTTTATTACAGCGAAGCTGTCTATGAAAAGTGTCCCGAGATTTCTTCGTGGCGTAACGTCGACAGAAAGCTATCATCATCTATGGTTCATACCCCCAAATGCGATGGCTTATACCGCTGCAACTCGGAGGCTACACACACTCAGTAAAGTGAAGCGAACAGTGCGTACATTGTTTGGAATCACGCATACAACATACAGGAGAGCATGCCTTTCAATGAAGAACAAGCTCAAAACAAGCATTCGAACCGCCTAATTGATGATAAGGCACTCATGTGCCTACATGCAATGCGGAGCACGTAGCGCTCCCCGCATAGGTTTCCCAGTAAAGATTACTGTTGTGCAAGCTGCAGCGGCAACGGCAGCTTTGACTGCTGCATACGAAGCAGGGAGAGACGTAACGACGCTTTCGTACGTAAAAGAAGAACCCGCACTAGCAACTTATTTGTGTTGTGACAGGGCTTTGGGAAGGCCACATCTATAGTGAGGACTCCTGAAGAGCCGCGTGCATACGAGGCGCGGCGAATTTCTCTTCTCTCTCGTCCACTCTTTGTAGGTGCACGAAGTAGCCGCGCAAGCCAAGTCGCGGGCCGTTGAAACCTCTTAGGTTAATAATTAGATAAGGTACATGTGAATGTCGCCACGTGAATTATTTCAACCTAGGCTGCAATGGATACATGTTCTAGTTGTTGTTTCCAGCTTCGCTGTCCAACCACCTTCACAGCGTGGATTCGAGACCATCTTTTGTTATGAAAAAGAAATCTTGAATAAAAAAATAAATATAACAATTGGTATGGGTTATTTTACGTTACGTAGCTTCCAGTTGCTTAAATTTGCGGACTACTTGCAGATGCGCAGTAAAAGAATATGTGCTCCTGCTCCGTAGCTGTGGCTGTGCCGCCACAGAATGTATACATTCTGTGGCGGGTAAGTCACCGGGTAAACCTACCGCAAAGCGTCAAGAATGAGGCAAAGAATGCTTCGCATTAATAGGCGCGCCTCACAACAGCAATACGTGCTGTCGTAGGTGAGGCCAGAATATTTGAAAGCTGTATCAGAGAGCTTAGTGCCACATGTCAGCACTCGTTGACTTTGTTAACGTCTATTCTATTCTAACCTTTGCACTTATGTTGTGACACGCTGCAAGCATTGCGCGTCCTCGTGCCGAATCAATCGGCAATCAGCGCTGAAATTTCGCCTGCCAACAGCAGCACCGTAATGCATAGCCTGGTGAGCGGAGGATACAGTGTTCAGTAGTACGATCTCGCGTGAGCAAATTCACCGCTTACTGGAGGCGCATGTGTCCAGCGTCTGACTTGACCAGACACTGGCGTGCTATTGAACGTGGGAGCGCACGCGGTCGTCAGTGTGCGCGTGGCTATTAACAGAGCTTGGCTGGCCGCATGGGGCGTTAGCATGTGTTGATGCATGCTTCTGTTAGGGTTGAAACTGTTCTGTCATTTTTCATGGCGTCCGTATACCGGACGGCGTCAGCGTCCCTTACTGTCGCAGGGGCTCCTCGAAAGTGCTCTTTCCTTATGCAATTGATATGCTGCCTACTATATGAACAATGTCTCTCCCCCACTACCTCCCTACTCCCTCCTACCTCCCTTTCGGTGTGGCCGTTCGTCATAAGGCACACAGAAAAGGTGTTGGTCAGGCTGTTTCAATAGAAAGAAAGAAACAAAGAAAAAAAAACGAAACAGAGGACGAAAGAAATTAAAAGGGCTTCGGGGATATTGCTTTCACTCTGCCTTATTATTGCTTCGTTATATAACATTAGATCTGAACGTGCTGAGAAATATACACTAAATGCACGAAATTGGCTTTATATACACGTTGCCGAAGAAGGGGGAAAGAATAGAAGCAACTGCGTGCCCCTCGCCTTTTAAACTGTCCATGATACGGTCGAACCTCCATTTCACGATTGTAACGGGGCCCGCGAAATTGTTCGCATGACCAAGAAATTTGTAAAATCGAGAGACACTTAAATTTGCCACGTAGCTGAGTGATATATTGATTAATGAAGAAGTCTGTTATCTTGCCTTGTCTATGGCGTTAGTCAAAAGCGGCGTCATACGCACAAGTCTACGCGGGTGTGTGACCAGGAAAGCCCGATCTGGAGTGAAAGGCTCGAAGACGACGACGCGCTTTTCACGCTCACCCAACACGCTCAGCTGTCTGTCCTAAAAGGAAAGTCTGTGTGGGACCAGCTGGTCGAAAGGTTGGCCTGTGGTGCCCGAACAGCGGATAAGGTTTTCGTGTAGGCGAAGCTAATCTCTCTTTTTTTCCCCCACGTTTTAGCAAGTGTTTCTTTTTCTCACAAATTTCACTGGCAGTTACTTCTGGGAGTCCTTCTTTAAATCTGTTTCGACGGTCAAACTTATTTCGTAAAATTGGGTTCACGAATACGTCAAAGTCCATGGCGTACGTTCAGGGAATCAATATTTGTTCGTTAAACTGAGAAATTCGCAAATTCTTGTTTCGTTAAATTGGGGTTCAACTGTATATACTACAGCGGTGGTCAAAATCCCGAAAACACTGGAAGCTAGAACGTGCATACTTTGTGAAGTGTGTGTGTGTGTATACGCCGCTTAGATACAGTTTACTCTTCGTTTATCCGAATATTCGTCTCATACCAACCAACTTCAACTTCTTGCGCTATGTTTGTCCCAACCCCTTTCCACAGCGTGGAGTAGCAGCCTAGAATCACCTTACTTAGGCCTAGACCTAAGTAACGCTCCACCTTCCTTCCATTAAAGTTCCTGTTTCTATCTCCAGCTATATCAATTGTATAGTTCAACCAAATACTTAGGGTCGATATGCATACAAAGTAATGTAATTTTTCTGGCAATAGCAGGACTGCTATTGTAAATTTCTGCATATGCAAGTCGAGCTGTGCAACCAAACGTCAAACTAAAGCTATTCTGGAAGCTGACTACACTCTTTTTATACGCCTGCATTGTGTTCCGTTCGCCATGGAACTAAAGAATACATAGACATGGAACTGCCTATAGCTGGCGCGCACCTCCACCCAGCAACGCGTAGCGTGGGCCGGAGAATCATTAAAATACGCAGTCTGGTTTTACTTAGATTCTTTGTTGACGTGATGAGAGTGAGGCAGATTTCCAGTTTGAAGAAACTCGTGCTTTCCGGCACAGCGCCTTACGACGTCAATTTACTGCGCCCCAATAATTGTCAAGGCCTGGAGTTTGAAACGACCGCGGCACTCTACGTGATAACGTCGAATAAATAACTTGTTTAATCTCCGAGTAACACACACTCATCACGGCTGTTGATAAGAGTATATATACTCCCGTGACAGTTTCAACGTTTCATTTATTTTTCTTAACTTAAGGCGAAAGCCCTTTAAATTCCAGTAAATAATACTGGAAAGCGTCGGCTAAATAATGTACCATCTTACTTGTTTATATACGGTACACATGAGGCGGATGCGTCATGACGTCATGATGCTCGCTCCGCTCCCGCGATCGCTGCGGCGGCCACTGCAGTCCGACAACGTTCTTCTAATTTCATTCTTTTATGCGCTTAGTTTTGCATGACGTGAGCAAATTTCGCTCTGTCATGATGTCGCAATAAAGTCGATGACGCCAGCACAGCATTTCGAGACCAACTTTAGTATCAAATTACAAGTGTTTCCCAACCTTCGTACTTGCCAAGTGTCGTCCTTTTTACGCGTGAAGAAAAAAATTATAAGCCCGTGGTAGAGTTTCTGCAACTTAGAAAATATACGTCAGTACTTCTTTAACTTCGGTATATTCTCAAAGCAATCACGATGCCTGTCAGTCAGTGACGCGCCATCTCTCCGTTTTAATTGCCTTGCATGTCAACACTACAGCGTTCAGAACGCCAGATTGACAAGGCCGCGGCACGGGCTTGGTGGCTCCCACTGCCTGTCCCGACTGCGCCAGACGTGGTAACTAGAACATGTGCTGCTGCGCTGCATGCAGCACCGCGCCGTCAGCTAAAGTGCCTTTCTACAGAGGCTCGCTGCCGATCCGAGATCACGCTGTATACCCTTCAGTCCGGACACCACGTGAACTCGTGAATATAGGCTCACGCGAGCGACCTTTGTAGAGGAGACAGAACTGGCGATGCTTCTCACCTTTGTGCGCGGCTGATCGCCGCAGCCCCTTCCGAAGACGCTGAACTGACGATGAATTACTGAGTGTTACAAAGGCTCAGCGGCGAATTAGTCAGTTTTGTGAATGGCGGTGCGCGTGAAGTTAATTAGTGTTATTTTTTTTTACCTCTCGCGAATTTCGTCTCTCGCTTCACTTGCCATTTATCAGATGCGCGTCTCTTGACCACGTTTTCGTAATGAACTCATTCATTTTTGTTATTCTTTTGTAAAATTGTACGATTATGTACTTCGTTTACTACACTTTATTCTTACTATCTCTCGATTAGTTATTTTCTTTTCGTCTTTTACTTTGGCTGCGAGGCAGTTTAGGTATCCACCGTAACGTGAGACAGACGTGATGGAGGCGGCCATTTCTATTGCCATTTTTAAATGCTTACTTTTCCTAAGTTTTCCTCAATAAACACCGACAACACCGCCGAGGTCTACGTATAAGAAAGTGTGATATCACTGTAATCTGCAATTTGCTGTTTACATTTTCCTGTTGACTAGAAAAACACACAGAACGGAGCCTTTGGGGATCATTATTTACGTTAATGCGATAAGCATTTAAGTGGTAGTTTATATGTAATTTGGTTATGTGAAATTCATTACTGGCGGAAATTTAAATGATTAGTTTTCTGTTAGGTAACTGTCAAAACCATGTGAATGAATTGTTACTAACACAGTGTTTGAGAGAGTGATTGTTGCAACATAAATATATTATAACCCGCTTTTTTCATTTTTTCTGTTTTACGTGGATACATACATGTTCATGGTTATATGCTGCATTTTAGTGTACTATGGTAATTTACCCGTGTAACCTGTACTTTATTGCCTGTGGACCGGGAGAGGAAAGGGGAAGAGGGGGGAAAAGGGGAACATTTTTTCTTATTTCACCGTCTACATTAGTAAAAAAAACTGTAACCCAATAATTTTGTCAATTCTGATCTCAGTTTGTGCGAACTCGTGTGCAATGTGTTAAAATATGTAACGTTATGTGTGTCCGCTCACTGCCAATGAACTACCACTAAATAATGTATAATAAAAGCGTATATTGCGGGTACAGGGGCCCCTGTCAGGCGCTGTGCGCCTCTTGCCCCTGCAACTTTCTTGAAAGTGCACTCAAGATGAAATAAACATTCATTCATTCATTCATTCATTCATTCATTCATTCATTCATTCATTCATTCATTCATTCATTCATTCATATAAGTTGTCTGTTTGGGCACATACCCAGTTGGCCACATTGTCGGCTCTGCAAGACAACAGCCAGCATAAATATAACCCAATTTAGCTATACGTAGACAACTTAGGTCACTGAGAAGAGTGGCATAAAGAGGATGGATGGATAGATGGACGGATGAACGAAGAGATAGATAGATAGATAGATAGATAGATAGCTGGATGAATCAATAGAGAGACAGACAGACAGACACACACACACACACACACACACACACACACACACACACACACACACACACACACACACACACACACACACACACACACACACACACACACACACACGCACACACACACACGCACGCACGCACACACACACACACACACACACACACACACACACACACACACACACACACACACACACACACACATATATATATATATATATATATATATATATATATATATATATATATATATATATATATACATTGTAAACGGAACCTGGGGCCAGTCAAGCTGCTTTTCCGCAGCTTTTTTCCCCTTGTTTTTTCCGCCACAACCATGTACCTCCTTGCTTGTGGAAACAAATAAATAAATAAATAAATAAATAAATAAATAAATATATATATATATATATATATATATATATATATATATATACATAGATACGAAGTTGCTGAAGTAGGCTAAGTGCTAATTTAATTAATATTGCTGGCAGCATATGACTCAGGACTTGAACAGGCAAAGCCGTTTGAGTATTTATCTGAAAAAAACTGTAAAAGTCACGCTCGACTGTCTGGAAAGGGGACAATATGGTGTGTGTTCGTTTGGTGTACATGTACGTTGCATTGACGCCGATATTACGCTCACCTTTTCCCTTGAACTGTTCAGAAAAAAGTTGGGGAAAAGACGTTTGCAGCCCTGGTAGCGGCGAACCTGGCGGCGCTGCTCGTCGCACCGCCGCTGTTCTTGTTTCATGTGCCAACCAACCTGGGTAAGTGCATTTCACCTGCCGTGACGAGCTGTTGCTAAGGCTAGTTGTATGCGAGGAGATCGGCAGTCAACCACGAGCCTTTGTTCGTCTTAAGCTTCGGCATTTGTTTATCCCCGACAATGAGCTTCGATTCAAACGGTTTTCATCGGGTGGAGAAAGAGCTCTCAATCTCGCTTGCCCCTCAACACAAGCGATTGTCGCATTCATGTCTGAGCTAGAAATTGAACGCGCACTAGATCCCATTCAATTAACCCGAGCTTTCCATCGCGTTAAGTTTTTATGCTAACTAGACCCCCCCCCCCCCCTCCCTTTCCTTTTCTTCATTGTCCCCACAAGTCCGATACGCAAGAGTACTCTGGTTTCTTTTTAAGCTAATCAATGTTTTCAATGACTTAGAAATGACTTATAACACTTAGAAGTGCACCGAGATTATTAATGAAAGCCTGCATACACTAAGTCGTGAAGATAATCTTTAACGCTTCTTTGTTACTATGTGTGATGTGTGATTTTGGCGCCTAATAAGACGGGCTCTCAAATCCAAGACAAGGTTTCGAGATATCGGCTCCTCGCGCTCGAGATTCTCTTGGCTGCTTCTGTTATTATTTCGCTTAGCAAGGGCAAGAAACTCCAAGGCAAAGTCACATATTGTCCCACACAAAGAAACCGCGATGAGGGAGTTCAGGTTTGGAAACAAATCAGGAAGGAATTCTTAGTATGCTTAATAGCTAAGCATTCTGGATTGGGAGCCTATCTCACTGAAACTTCTTTGGCAAGCTTTGTGGTTCTTGTACCTATATTGTGTGTTCACGTAGAAGGCTCAGTAGTAGGCAAAAGCTTGACCTATTGTGCCGACTTCTCAATCAGTTTTCTCTACACTAAGATATATAGGCTATTTCAAAGAATATAAAGCTAATATTAGTAATGCAAAACGAGTAATGGAAATAAACAAGTTATTGCTGGATTATAAGTGGTATATCTGAAAGAATAAATTTCAGCGAAAGTTTTAAACTAAATGTCTGAAGCAGTGGAATAAAGAAACAGTGACAGCGCAATTTAGCAACTTCGTGGAAGATGCACATGAAGTTTATATGGAGCTTTGACTGCTGCTTCTTTGTTACGAAATTCTGCCATGCTTAAACTTCAAGGTTGTTTTTCCAACATAGCTCTCAAGGCGGTAAAAAGGACTAGTTGGCTGCTAGAGCTTGCATTCATGTCTGCAGCGCAACCTCGACGATACGCACACGAAGTAATAAACACAATAGTGGGCTCGTTTCGTCTATTTCGCTAAAGGAAGACGCTTTCTCCTAAATACGAAGAAAACACGTTTGGCAAGCGTCCTGGTCGAACAGGGACCCCGAACAAGATTACGAACACGCCGTGCGGGACACCACAATGGCAAGCAGTTCCAAGCAAGCGAAGATATATACTACAAAGAAAATAGGAAAACTTGAGTATGCTCAAGCAGCATCCCTACCATATGATCACCATTCAACCTGCCGGCAATATAGCCTGGAACATATGAAGCATTGCGTGTTATGTGACGTAGACAAGCATATAGGGCCCGATACAAAGTGTCCCACAGTAGAAAAAAAAGCGCATTGCTAAGAGCGCGCGAACGCAACGCCACATCACAACAATCCGACGCTCGCTGCAGCATAAGGCGCAGAGGCGCGAACTCGAGAGAACAATAACAACGAAGACGCAATAGTAGCTCACGCACCATGTCATGGTCCCCTTCAAAAACCCGTGAACGCAACGAGAATTGTCCTTACTCGAGGATCGATTTCCATACTTAAACGACCACCTTTTCAACGAGTGAGCCGGTGGTTTTCGACAAGAACAGTTATATGCCACGGCGCTTAAAGAATGCATGCCAGAGGGACATCGCCAAACGTTGCAAGATATTGAAACTTCATCAAAGGAGCTACAAAAACTTATGGAGCCTGTGTGCCCGCAACTTGAGGAGGCAGAAAGAAAACTCATACCAATAGAAGAGGAAAATAGAAATATTATTTCAGACGCACAGAACAGCAAAAGGCCGCGAACGAAAAGCACAGGCAGTCAGAAACAGAATACAATTACAATTTAACCCATTTATAGGACCAAGGTAGTCGACCGACACCGCCAGCCTATAACCTTATGGTGGGCTCAAGCAATAATATCACACTGGAAAGTCCCCAGAATACATTGCAACAGATGTTGATGGAGCGACTGCGAAGCTTTGAAAGAAGAATTACAAAACAGGTCGCTCACCTCCAAGTGGGTCTCACTTCCGTTACAGGCGGACTGGAGGACATGCGGGGCAGGTTAGAGGGTGTGGACAAGATTTTCTTCTGTTCGAGATGTCTACGCCAATCGCCCCACAACTTTACTCGGAACGCTCCACCCACTTTAAGTGATAAAGCAGACTCATCATGGAGATGTTTAGAACAGATACGAGTGACCTCACCCCCCTTGCCAGGCTTATCCCATTATGGGAAGAGTTCCAGGTCACAGAGTTGAAGCCATTATCTAGAAAAAGAAGTGGCTTGAAGAACGAGCACACAGAGAGAGATAAAGCGATACGAAAGACAGGGAGGTTAACAAGAGGATATCTCCGGTGGCCACTCCTCTTTAGAGAGCCGACACAAAGAACATAGGAGAGAAAAGGTTGCGGAGACCCTCAATATACGATAGTCTGGGCACGTCATCTATACGAATTCAGCGCAGCTGTGCCACTAGCAGGGAAAACATGTTGCAGCAACAACCTACAACAATGCCACCACTGGAGAAACAGTCACCAAAAGCCATACTTGCAACCCAGGTACAAGCATCTGCCAGTTGCAGCTTGAAATAATACGTGAAGCGTTTCGAAGCAATCGACAGCCCGCACCACCACAGCTCCAAGCTCACCGCCTACATGGACAGCCAGGAAGCAGTGATGACGCCAAGAGCCAAATCAATAACATTTTCAATCACTACATGGATTTAAAAAAATGCAAAGAACTGAAGGCTCACAAAGGCATCCACGTACACATTCAGTAGATCCCAGGTCACACAAGGAGCAACTTGAGCAACAGAGGCGCATCGGGCCACTTGCAAGCTGACGCATTCCGACCGCCAGCTATAGGAGAACAATAATCCCTCTTCCCCAGCTTCGGCTTCCCTTCTGAACCCCTCAGCATCCCTGAACTTTAAGAGCAATTTAGGAATGAAAACAAATACAGAACAAGAAGTGGCACAAGAAGACGATCCTAGCTCCTGGACTTCCCCTACCAGAAAACCGTCCCAGAGCCTGCCAGGTTCTAATACACAGAGCCAAGTCTGGCTTCGCACTGACCCGCAACATCACGGAGTGATAGAGGGCTTGCATTAGAAGAAATACATCTGCAAACGCCGAAGAGGACACCGGCACACCTAAGAAGCTAAGCAAATCTTGCTCACTATTACGCACGAAAGAAGTGAAACCAGACGTCAGATAGCTGCTTTGGAACTATCTGTGCACAAAGATCCTAGAGATAAACTTACCGGAGCATGTGTGGCCACCAGCTACAGGGAGTGGATCTCCTCACTGCCTAATCTCTCTCTGGAAACGCAGAAACGACGTCTGGTATCAGTATGGGAACTTTATCGAACTGGCCTGATTGTATCGCGGCATCTTTAGTGCAACTACCTCCATAACCTCGCCCAACAACTTATATGCGTTATCCGGGCCATAGAAACATCCCGTCACCAAATGGAGGTTTCATAAAATTTTTTTTCATTTTACATTATTTTCGTCATTAGTCATTTACTGGGACGCCACCGTTCCCACTGTGAGCGACTATCAGTGCGACGCATGATAAGAAAACGAGAATGTAGAAATAAATGCAACGTTACGAAGTACGGGCTTGGCCGCATCATGGTCCACATGTTATTTACCTTACATACATTACATACATTATTTCCGTTGTGTACACATATCAGTACTACCCGTTGAGTGGCCAACCTCGCAGACAAGCAATGCTGCTTATGCGGGCTGTATTTGTAACTGCGATATAATTGGATCTGATAAATATTATTATTATTATTATTATTATTATTATTATTATTATTATTATTATTATTATTATTATTATTATTATTATTATTATTATTATTATTATTATTATTAATATCATCATCATCATCATCATCATTATTATTATTATTATTATTATTATTATTATTATTATTATTATTATTATGTGGTAACCACGGACGATATAGGGGTAGTATCGGCCACCTGCCCGAATTCACAAACTCCGCCTTTAATTCAGGAACGCTGGAGAGGCTTGAAATTATGAAGGTGTGCATACACATCGTAGCGGCAGTACACAACCACCAAAGTAAAATAAACAGACACACGGACGAACGAACGAACGAACGAACGAACGAACGAACGAACGAACGAACGAACGAACGAACGAACGAACGAACGAACGAACGAACGAACGAACGAACGAACGAACAAACAAACAAACAAACAAACAAAATGCCGCTTTCTGTCTATCTGTTCTTTCTTCTACTTTATTTTGCGCCACAAACCTTGCCAAACCAAGAACAATATTTTGCCAACGTGTGCGAAAACGGGCATTTTTGTCTGTATACGTAAAACTGCTACTGGGAGACGTGATAGCGTAGGGCATTTCGCCAGCGAATGAGGAAGCTTACTGATCGTTCGATATCATGGCTGGTCGGCAGGGCGAAGTAATGGCCGGTTTAATGCAAGGATTTATTTTGCCCGATTCTCTTGCTTTCTTATCATTCACCTTTTAATAGCCGGCCGATACCGCTGATAACAGGGCCGGAAAGCCGCTCTGGATCACTGAAAGTATCACAATATAATCTTTATATAAAGGGTATTTTAGCGAACACTTTCAAAACTAAAAAAAAAGATGGTCTGTGAAAGATAGCACAATTATAATCCATGAGCTGGTCTACTCGAAGAGGCGGGCATTAGTTGCACAAAAAATTGAAATGTACAATCGATATAACAAAAAAAAATTCATTAATAGGTTTTTGGTACATATTGCAATTTACAAATTCTAGCGGTTGAGTCTACAAGACATATCCACTTGAATATAATTGTGTAGATGGCGCCATTTACGAGATGTGCGCCGTCAAACTTGCGATAAAGAATTCACTGTCGTTCCACTTACTTTCTTGACAAAACGTCTGTTTCATATATTGAAGCACAAAAGCAACTGGAACGCCAGGCAATGATCCGCAAAGTTCGGTAATTAATGCCTCAAAACTGGTGTCATCCTGAAAATTCTTTCCAAGTGAATCCGCTTTGCGAACTCCCTGGCTAGAATTTGTAAGTTGCAATATGTGTCCTGAGCTAATTAGTAAAAACATAATAATTAACTTTTTGTTAATTAGTCGATTATGCATTAAAATTTTTTTGGTCAAGTGATGGCCGCCTATTCGAGCAGACTAGCTCATGGACTAAAATTGTCACAGGCAACTGGTAAAGCCTTTTGAACGTGCTCGGTGAAACACCCGGTATTATATCGGCCAAGCACGCATCGTGTTTACACGTGCGCTCGAGAGTACTTTGATTTAGGACTAACTGCTCCTCTGGAGCACAAGTATACATATCTTTCTGGAAAAGGTTTCCACACGATATAGCATGCTTACGGTGGTGTTAAAACTTGTGCAGCATTAATCAGTGCTGTAGTGTACATTAGAGAGCATTGCTTACATTTAAATAACTGGAATACTGAATGCACTGATCCAGATTCTTTATTTTCATATGTTTTTCAGTGGCATCCATTGCCTGCATTTGGCTGACGGTAATCGTCTGGCTGAAACTGGTGTCTTACCACATGGTGAACTGTTCTTTTCGGTGGGGAGACCCGTCCGAGCACAAAACCGGAAACGCGAACGTCTCCTTGGTGGAAAAAGATGGTGAGCCGTATTTATCTTGTCACTTGCACTTTCCTCATTTGCAATCTGTTTGCAAGGTCGCGAGAGAGGAACTGCAGGTTTTAGTTAATCTCATTAATACATAACCATATAGGCAGTGTGACTAGCCGTGTTTTGCATATAAGTTTCAGAAGACATATTACGTAATGATATGTATTTCCTTTATCCTTTCCTACAAGGGTTGCTCTAAACCTGCGTATTGTTAACGGTAGTATGCTTGAGATCAGGATGCTATAAGTGTGTTCAGCTAATTCAGAAATTATTCGCCCAGCAGGTGCAGTGTGCCAACACGCCAATGGTGCAGCGACCAACGGCCATATTACCAAGCTCGTCGTCTATCCCGACAACCTCTATGCTGCAGGTAAGACTCTGGTGTTAAGACTTTACCAGGGCTGGGTCTTCACCGGGACTGGGTCTTCACCGGGGCTCGCGCTTCACCGGGGCTGGGTCTTCACCGAGGCTGGGTCTTTGCCTCATTTTAAAAGAATAGGTGCAGATGAATACGCACACTGTTTGAATTGGCCATAATGTGAACATTAGGGAAGGACATGTCGGGACTTGCACTCCCCTTCACTATCACCATATACAGCAGGAGCAGTATTTGCTTTGATGTGGGCATGCATTACGTGCCTCAGGTTTATGCACAGTGCGCATCTACAGCTTATCATCGTGTGACCCGCTGTGGTAGCTTAGCGGCTATGGTGTTGCGCTGCTAAGCACGAGATCGCGGGATAGAATCCCTGCCGCGGCGGCCGCATTTTGAAGGGGGTGAAATGCAAATCCTTTGTACCATGCATTGGGGGCACGCTAAAGAACCCTAGGTGGTAAAAATTAACCCGTAGTGCACCACTACGGTGTGCCTCATACTCATATCGTGGGTTTGGCACGTAACGCACCATACGTTTTTGATCAGCGTATGCCTAAAATAAATTTAACGTTTAACGGCTGTATAATGTAATATACTTCCTAACAATAACAAAATGTGATGGACGAAGGAACTAACAGAGCCCAGACAAAAAAAAAAGATGAACTCGAACCCGATTTAATAGTTTAACCAGCGCCCAAAGTGATGAATGTTGAGTTAATGCCCTGTTGGTACGTGTCAGCATGTTCAGTCCTTGTTGCTCGTATCTACTACACGCACTACGCCCCCTCCTCTGAAAGGAAACTAAAACGTCAAGTTGGGTGAAAACATCGAACGTCGATTTATGCCCCTCCCCCCCTCCCCCAACGTAACGAATACTGCAACTATTCATTATACAATCGATCTACAGAACGATTCGTCAAGGAGCCTGTAAATTGCCCGCAGTGCCTAAAAAGTACACCACAATATTTTCGTGGCCTTATGTAGTTAGGAGCTACAGATGTAGACGCTTTATCATTGCCCAAAAAATAATAATGCACGAAAAGAAATGCACGAGTTATTCAGCATAGCTTAATCAACCTAGACAAAAACGATGTTTGAGAGAGAGAATATGATAAATGAAAGGTAGGGAGGTTAACCAGGACTGAGCTCGGCTGGCTACCCTACACTGGGGAAAGGGAAAAGGGGATGGAAAGATTAAAAGAAGAGAAAGTCCACTGGGGATATTGTTCGGTCACTCAGTCGGGATCACAGACGCTGACTCAATCCGGTAGCTTTCAAATATCGCAGCAGCGCTTTTGTGGCCTTTTTCAGCTGCGATATGCGAGGCCATGGTCCCCAGATCTTGTTCAACGACGTTTTAAATACTAGGGCAGCAATGTGAGCTTGTTGGTATTGCACGGCAGAGAACTAGTTGTAGCGCCAAAAGGCACAGGGACAGAAGAAGAACAAGGGAGACGCAGCGTTACTAGCAACAACGTTTATTTCGATCCCCAGTCGTTGTGGTGTGAACCTCTCCTCTTGTCCTTTGTATTTTTGACTGGTTTTTCGTTCTAGTATGAACCAACTGGCTCAGATTTCAACCCTTCGATCCCCAGGCTGGACTGTATACCCACTACGCAGTTGCACACACTGATCACCTGAGGAAGCTCAGCACATGCACAAGAAAGCACTACGAGACACATTACTAGCTAAAATTGCCAGCTATATAGAACACATTCACCACTTCCGTAAAAATTATAGTTAGTTTGATGATAGCTCTATGAACGGTTTGTTTATGTAAGCATTGGCTCAACGCATTGATTCTTTTTGCCTCAACGATAAAACGAGCCATTTCATCCCTATGTCGTCCTAGGATGCCGTTCCTATCAAAATAGGGACGGCAACTGAACCCCTCAGTATGGAGGGCGAGGAAATCATCAGGTGGTAACTTATTATCCTTCTACCTGTGTTCTCCTAACCTTTCGTTTAGACATCTGCCGGACTACCAGATATAGCATTTACCACAGGAGAGAGGAATACTGTAAACAACAAATGTCTTGCACTCAAGTTATTACTTTCGTTGACTGCACTTCTGATCGTTTTCAAGATGAGAGTGCTAAAGTTTTGTTTTATTGTTTACAGGGGGAACGAATCAACAGGGACAAAAAAGAAACATATAACACGAACTCTCGTGTTCTGTCTTTCTTCTTTGTCCCTGTTGATTCGTTTGCGCTGTAAGTAATAATGCAGATGCACTGGCTCGCCCAGCTAGCTACCGTACTTAAGTTTCGTGCTTTTTTCGCGAGCATCTTCATTCCCTTGATGTCACCGTTAAATAGCCGGTTGATGGGGACATTAGATTCCTCGATTTGAAGGTCGTTTGCTCTGACCACCGGTGGTGCAGGGGTACGACTCCAGGGAAAAAAAGCACTTTTTCCTTTCTATTCGAATCATTTTATGCTGGTTAAGAGGTGCATAGCGAACATGTCTTTTAACAATGCTGTAAAGAAGTCATGTCAGCATTTCTTGAACAGTAGTTTGCAGCAGCAGACGACCCGCTTAATGGAAGCTGGTTACCCTATCTACAATTTGGTGTCCGTTGCTGAAAAGCAGCTCAGAAAAATTGACTTACGTTTGATGCAAACTGGCTCTTAAAATCGAGTTGTGTCTTATAAAAAATGCATGGCTGTAATCCAAATATCCATCAGCTGCCACACCCATTCAAGAAAGCCGCTCTTAGCGATAACATAGCGGTGTTTTTTTGTAGTTCCCGAACAATTTAAAGAGTGTGTTTGAAAATTAATCCATCTAGAACAGATAAAGTAGAATGTTAACAAAGAGAAAAAGAGACATCCATCTAATCGTAGCAATTGCTACAAAGGAAACCCATACGGGTTCTTCGAAAGAAAAAGCTTCACAATTGAAGGAAAATTCCTTTTGGTCCGGGACTCGAACTTGGGAACACCGCTTTTAGGGGGCAGCCGCTCTGCGATCTGAGCTAATCAGGCGGCTAGCAGATGGTAGGGCGAAGTATAAGGAACCCGTATGGGTTTCCTTTCTAGCAATTGCTACGATTAGGTGGATGTATCATTTCCCCTTTGTTAATTACTTCCCTCCACCTTGCAGGTTTCCGAAGATCTATTACGTCAAAGTAGAATGTGCTAAAAAGTGCAAGAATAAGGTCGTACAGTGCATAACGTCTGTTGTTTACCGTATATCTATCTCCTGCGTTAAATGCTATATCGGGCAGCCCGGCAGAATCTGTATGAAAGGTTAAGACAACATACCAATAAGGCTAATAAGTTACCACCTGATGGATTTCTCGCCCGTCATACTCAGGTGTGTGGCTGTCGTCCTTATTTTGATAGAACCGCCATCCCAGAACGACATAGGGATGAAATGAGTCGTTTTATTGTCGAAGCGGAAAGCATCAATGCGTTGGGCAGTGTATGCATAAGCAAACCATCTATAGCGCTATATTCAAAGGAGTTAGAATTTTTGCGGAAGCTGTGTATGTGTGCCTTGCTGGCAGTTTTGGCTAGTAATCTTTCTCGTCGTATTTTTGTGCGCATGTGCTGAGCTTCCTCACATGATCAGTGTGTGCCATTGCGTAGGGGATGTATAGTTAAGCCTGTGATCGAAATAGACATTGTTGTTGCTAGTAGCGCTGCGTGTGTGTCTCCCTTGTCCTTTTTCTCTCCATGTGCCTTCAAATAGAGAACTAGTACTCTGAAGTACGCTGAAGCCATGTCAATCTCATGACTTTATGAAGCGAAGGTGGAGTCAAATGTCAGGCAAGTTAGTAGTCTGAAGACTGCAAACTAGATGGAATGCAATAATCTAATGCGCGATACGACCATGCTTAATTGAAGAAGAAAGCACAGGTCACAGGTGAGTATAATACACGTGACCTCCACACTTGGTATGCACATGGCGCTCTACCAAGTGGTTACAAGTGTTGCTGCCCTACACTTTTGAAAAAATAAAAATGAAACGTTTGTAAAAAAAGTTTGTAATGCAAGCAAAAAGTTAGTAATGACAGCAGTTCCTACCTCTCAAAGAGAGTTACTAACTAGTTACTAGCCACTTACTAACGCTAGAGTCTTACTGCAGCAGTCGAAGTAAGTAATGGCTACTACCTCATCTTGCCTGTGATGTATTGTGCGGCATGATGGTAGTTTGGAGGAATCATTTAAATGAACTGTCGTATTTTTCATTAGTTTTGATTAACAGTGACGTGCTATCTGGTTGTGCACATATGTTCAGACATTACTTGACACTAATTTATGACTCCAATTATAGTTATCTATCCTTTCTTTAGGTGCTCGCAGGCAGACTGTGCGGTCCCCAAAATTGTGGCTATATAAGCGTTTGCGGCAACTTAAGATACATCAGCGTAGCAAGCTGCTCGTTGTGTTGCACGTTGCGTTGTTCTCTCTTCGTGCGTCTATGTCCTTGTGTAGGTGTATAGTTACTCGCAGCGTAAATGCTCCTCGTGACGGTATGTACCGTTTATAAAACAGGAAGGCGGTACTATTTTTCGGTTTACCTGGATATGCTTTTAAATAGAAGTCACCTAATTATGGCCCATAATTTCCACTTCTACACAAGACAGCCAGGAGTGAACTTATATTAATGAAAATTCAGATGCGTTCATAACAGTTACTACGTTTTGGAACCAGTAATGACCACAATTAGTAATGGCTACTACTTTTCGTAGTTAGTAACTTTTATTAACGATAGGATTACTAAATGTAATTACTAACAGGTTAGTAACATATGTGACACCAACTTTCTAACTACTGCAACCCTTTTTCGCCTGGGGTGCATGCTGTTCCTTATATCATTTAATTGCTCCATGTTGTCGGATTCCCTTGCTTGAGCTGATATGAGATGCCACGGCCCCCCTCAGCCCATCCGCCCCGTCAGTACAGTATATTTTGCCATGACGAAATTTTATTCCGGCCCTTTCGTCATCATCATGAGCCTGGCTATGCCAGGCTGATGATGATGCACACGCCTAAGGCGCCTGGCTACGCCAGGCCCCTTAGGCTTGTGCATGTGCATGTGTGTCACGTGGTAGTGTCCGTAAAGAACACAGTAGCGGTACTGTGAAAGACAAAACTAACTTTTATTGGGCGGACCTGTGCCCACAAAAACAGGCTACGCTCAAAGAACGGCGACAGTGGCGAACACAGTCGGCGATAGTCGAAATCTGATCAGGGGGTCAAGCGCGTCGGCTTTTATACATTAGTCGTCGAACGTTCCAGAGTAATCGCTGGGACCCGCGTGCCTTCCACAAAGTTCTACACCATTCGCGTCGCGCATACATGCAATTAGATCGCACAAGATTCGGCGACAGCACACAGAAGCATCGATAACATTCTAGAAACTTCCAATAGATGTAGGCGCGCCCTGCGGTGAGCGATACCATTTCTTAGACGGTAAAAGCGCTCACCCGTAAAAGATAAACGGGTTCACGTGTCAATATATATACATGTTGGGCTATGAGAGTAATAACCGGTGTCATTTCTGATTGCAGTGGCTTGATTAAAACGTACAACAGATCGCACATGCGCCACGTAGGGCATGCCTAGCGTCAGTACAAAGCAATTACATACGACGACTACGATCCTGTGCTACCTGTCGCACCTTTTCCGGCACATCGTGTGCCGTTGCTGTGCTTTACGTGAAAACTAATAAACTGATTAATTACAGAAGACAAAACAGGGACACACAACTAACTCTTATGTATTCGCCTCCCCTTTACCCCCCCCCCCCCCTTCCATTCTAATTTTCTTTTCAGACATATGGTACTTCATGTTTGCCCCCACGTTATGCTACGAGTTCAACTTCCCTCAGAGGCCGAAGATACGAAAATTGTTTCTGCTTCGGACAACTTTGGAAGTAGTATGTCCGAAATATTATTCAAATGTTTATATGTTTAAGACAAAAAGTTTACTTATCGATGCCAAAATATTTTACTTTGTTTCACAACGTAAAACAATCGATGTGATGCTTTTCATACATGAAGTAATGAGCGTTAAGAATCGGTGGAACCGACGAGGTCGACGTTTTTATTGGTAACAATTGTACGTAGCCAAGCAGCACGAAGTTGTTCCAAAAACTAATAAGAGATTATTAATAAAATTAACGTGACCGCGATAGTGTTCCTAAAACTAATACGAGGAGAGTTCTGAATAACTTTAGTAAGTGCGTGAACCTTGTGGCACTACTGCACCGCCTAGGTTGTTGCACATTGAGGGTATTTTCTTTTCTTTGTCTGCATAGTTCCATCAGTCAATAGCTACCCATTACTTTTTCTTTATACGTACAACCTATATTAATGGTGCTGCCGGAAACCGGCCAATTTTTCTAATGGGCAGAGGCGTCCTCCTACCTGGTGTTCGGCTGTGTGAAGAGGGTTCTCATCTCGAATGGGGCCTATAGAGGCCCTGGCGGACACTCCACACGTCTCCTTTCAGGTCTCTGGGCTCTCATTACTTTCAAACCACGGATGGCTTTACTGCAGGGTATCTGACATGGCGTGGGAGGCGTTGTAACGTGAGAACCGTGTCCGCTGGGTACATTACGGGTAAAATAGGTACAGGTCAGGTGCCCAGCCTTCACAGACCTCAACGCTCGGGGGCAATTCTCTCCTGGGAGCCTCACTCACCTGTATGTGCAACCCAACCTTGGATTGAGCACTTGCCGTGACTGGTGATCGGCTACGGCTGAGCGGTCACCAACCACTAATGGGTATACAGGTGTCCTCCCGTCTGGTGTTCGGCTATCAAAAATGGAGGTTGCAAGAGGCCAATACTGACTCTGTCTCTGGGTGAACCCACCCCTCAGAGTACAGATGCTTAGTTCCCATTGTCCAACCATGTCCAGCGATGGGTTGAGCATACGCTGCGGGCGTGGGCGGCGTTCTGTAAGACAGGGGTCTTCGGATGCCTTCCAGCAAAATAGGTATAAGCGCGCTCTCTGGCCTGATGTTTCGCTACTTCATGGAGACCTCAAAGCTTGGGGAGGACACTCATCTGTTGGCAAACTTCCGGCATGAGACCAGTAGACAGCTTTGGTTTTTTTTTGGTCTAAACCCTATGCTGCAAACTGTATCGAGAGGATGCCATGTAAATAGTCCCTGTCTATCCTGTGGACATCGAGCACGTAATCCAGGGGGGAGAAGATAATTCTACTTCTAAAGTGCATGGGCTCGATGATAGCGCCGAGTTCATGAATTGAATAGGGGTCACACGCACACGTCAAATTGTTTGACCGGGTGGCAGAGAGATTTCTTCCGTGTCATATCGACGTCTGTCTCAAAACAGTACGTTTAGACAATACACTTTTTCCACCTCTTCTTCCATTACTGGAAGCACCCTTGGGAGTTCTCTGCTGTTAAAGATTTCAGAAGCGACCTCATCTTCTTTTGAATTGTCATCATATCCCCGAAATACCGGCCCCGGAGCGGAAAAAGTGGCAAGCGTCCAAATTGCGCGAGTAGAGAGGCTGTTCCATACAGTGATGGAATTGTGTGCTAAGCACTCAGGAACTCTCGATGCGAAATGCGCGGGAGCATTATAGTGGTACAGGAACGGGCGCCTCTCTACAAATTTAGTCGCACGTTGCGTACACGGTCTCTCAGATGTTTCAGGACCTGCACGTAGAAAATTTCATTGACAGTTTGGCCTTCGTATACACTGGTGCACAATTCCATGGCGGCCAAAGAACATGATTAACATGAATTTGATTTTTGCTTTGTTCCTCTTTGCTCTTCTTGGCCTCGGCTCATTTTCTATTTTTTAGTTGTCGCGTTACGACTTCAGTTTGATGTCATATTGGTAAATCCAAGTTTCGTCTTCGGTGACAACCCTTTTCAACAGTTCATCACTTCGTCTGAAGTTTTCCAATCAATGCAATGCTATCCTCTTCGCAACTTTTGCTGAGGGGTAGCACGTTTCGCACCACGTCGGCGCAGACCTTTTTAATTTCAATAATTTTCAGTCTAAATCCGGTGAACGCACCTACGACTTTCCTAAAGGAAGTGTGTCTGCTATCATTCTGACAGTTTGGCGGTAACTGAGCACAAGAGAACGCACACGATCGATGTTTTCATCATCACACGTGTTAAAGGGCGTCCTGATCTTTCATTGTCCTCGGGGTCCTCACGGCCTTCCCGAAAAGGCTGCACCCGCTTCAACAGAGTTATTTCCTTTAAGGTATTCGTTGCATATATTTTTCGAAACGTTTGATTAATTTCTGCACCATTCTTGGCCAATTTCACAAGAAATTTGATATTTATCCTTTGTTACGGCTGCTTGTCGATCTCCATTTGGAAAAAGACTGAAACTGGGTTGCACAAAAGGTCCACGCATGAAATTCTGCCTTACTATACAGCCCTCCAGCTAGGGAAAACACGGGGAAGGCGGGAGATGGAAATTCAAAATGATGAGCAAAGCCAGAACAAGGAGGAAGCAGGAGCCAACGTTTCGAGAAGTGGACTTGTATTTTTCAAGCAATTGTCTTTTTCAGCACTCCGCTTAGTACTATATAGAGGTAAACCGGGTTCTTTCGAGTAGACAGAGTGATACAGAGCTGTTGCTAAACCCGCTCCCACGTTTTTTCTGACTCACTGCATGAACTTCAGGGAGAGAACTCGTATACACAGAGTGAAGGGAAGACCTATGTGTCACCTCCACAAAGGGTCTGCACTTCTGTACCCAACACCAACTTGCGTTTGCCCAACTGTCTGCGGCTAGCACACAAGAAACGCTTCTGCCGAAATAAAAAAACATCATCAGTAGCAGCTGAGAAAATACTAGGGTTCACAGTAAGCAAGGCAAGTTATGGAGAGCGGTGAAGAAGCCAAAAGTTGCCGCACCTGGCAGTGATATTGGCCCTGAAAAGACTGAAATAACTGACATTAACGACGTTAGGTTCGTTGACACGGAAAATGATAGGCTCGCATCGATCATCAACGAAGTACGCAATAGCTCGCAACGCAGGCACGTCAGCACGAGTCGCAAACTGTGGCGGAAACAGCCAAAATGCGGAAGACCGGAAATACTAGGATGAAGAGGAAGCCGAGGCACGAAAGCTCGAACTTGCAGCTCTGTCAGTAAACTGCCTGTTCGCTTTCCCAGTTGGTTATGTTTTTACATGGATAATGTTGGCTTCAAACAACTATATTAGTTTGCTGGGTAAGGGCGCCCTTTTGTGAACCCTTGCCAATCCGTACTCGTGGGTACGTACAGTTTAAAATCAGGGATCAACAATGAAAACTGCGCTAACGGGAAGAAGACAGCTGTGTACGTGCACATGCCGAGATTTATCAACAGGATATTACCGCACATACCTTGACGAAATCAGTATAACTGTACAACTTTTGTCACCAAAAGAAATTCGATTGTTTAATATTCTGAAGGACGAAACTTGTTTTCTTCCTTGTTTCTTTTTGTCTCAAATAATGACTCTCTCTTATTACGGGGGATTGATCAAGACGCCGGCGGTATAGGAGTGGGGAAGGGAGGTGAAAGTTCTCCGCCGTTTGCAGACGAGCTTGTTCTTTGTTCTTGAAAAGCAAGTTACAAACGAAGTTTTTTTTTCGTGCAGTTCTTTGGTGACAGTTAAACAGGTTATTGTTCTGGAACCATTGCGATTAGATGAAAAATTCGCGTTTGGATTGGCGGCTTTTCTTCAGCAGCTCTATTTATTTGAAAAACGGTTTGAGAAAACGTTGAGAGGGAGCGAGAAACAGAGCAATAATTTTCTGAGAGTTGGTGAAGTTAGCTTATAAATGTGCGCGTGGTCATCCCCCGGTTGATGCTCTGGTTAACCCTTCCTGACAAGTGGATGGGAAAACGGCGCAGCGGTAGCTCAATCGATAGACTCGTTTATTACATAAAAAAGGTCTCGAATCCGGCAACATTGATGCCTTCAGATAGCATGTGTGGATTTATTGACCAGTTGCCTTCACCCAAAAAGATCACGTGCTCGTGACGCCTGCGGCAGAAAGGATGTTCCACATCTGCCGCCAAGGTTTGTGGGTGGTGGCGCTGGCTAACGCTCCCAAGGTTACTTCTGGTAGTAAATCATAAATACAAAAAAAGTAGATTGGAAAACGGCGCCGCGGTAGCTCAATTGGTAGAGCATCGCACGCGTAATGCGAAGACGTGAGATCGTTTCCACCTGCGGCAAGTTTTATTGCGAAAGCAATACTGCTCGCACTTTCGGCCCAATGGTGGTCGTGGCGCCTTCTTACACAGCTGCGCGTCACGTGACCATGTGACGTCACGCCAGACCGAGAGACGGGGCCCCAGCTCGCGGCATCGATGGTGGAGGCGAAGCCTTGCGCGCCGCTGCTGCGGCGCTACCGAGAGAGGGCGCTCGCTGGTGTGACGTCACGCCAGACCGAGAGACGGGGCCCCAGCTCGCGGCATCGATGGTGGAGGCGAAGCCTTGCGTGCCGCTGCTGCAGCGCTACCGAGAGAGGGCGCTCGCTGGTGTGACGTCACGCTAGGAGGATAAATGGGGCCACAGCTTGGCTCCTCGCAGTGGTCGGCGCGCTGCCTTGCGCTGTGTCGGATGATGTATAGCCATAAGTTTAACAAAGGGCAACCATGTCGCAGGCGCAGCCAAGGGTATTGCTTTCGCAAGCTTCCAGGCTTAACCAAGCTAAGCCTTCAGCCAATTTTTTTCATCCACTTACACATGCCATTAATTTATCATTTCTTTAATTCAATTAATAAGTGCCAGTAATTCCCCCTACGTTGTCGTTGGGGTCATTCTTGTTGACCTCTTATGATATATATATATATATATATATATATATATATATATATATATATATATATATATATATATATACACGTGGGGTTTTGCTGCTGAGAACGAGGTCGCGGGTTAAATTCGCGGTAGGGATGGCTTAATTTACTTCGATTTAATTTATACCCGTAAAGTGGTGAACGCGTTATTGGATGGCTGATTGAGCATAACAAAAAAAAGGATTTGCAGACTGGCTTGAGTCTAAGGATAAAAATGGGCATTTCCTTTTCGAATTCTCCTCGTATGAAGGCGCTAGTTAAACTCTCTACACAGCAGCCAAAATTAGGAAGACTAAAGAAGATCATTGTTACCACACTTGTAGAGCACGTTCCACGCCCCAAGATTGTCCTTACTTGGTAAATCTGTGCCAAGCAAAAAACAAGAAACAATGTAAGCGGGAAAATGGTTTTAGATTCTTCAAGCAAAGCATCCGCACGCATTCTTTCTCTTTGATTGATTTACTCGTTTTGTTGCAGATCATTATACCAGTGCTCAGTGTGACGCTGCTAAACCAATGGGCAATGCCCGTCCTGGCCATGGCTGCGAAAGCGTATGAGGCAAGTTCGCGTTCTCAAAACTATATACAACAAGCGACTGAGAACGAATTACCCTCGACCGAATATGAAACGCATTAATGATCGCGAAACAATACTCAGGTTGGACTTGTAGCTGCCTCATTTGAACGATCATGTTGGAAATAGAACGAGCGTTAACACACTTCAGTTCCCGCAGTCAACGCCGCATTAGACACTCGCGCACTACTACGTCCTTCTCAAATTCCGTCAAATAACCACGCGTACGCGGCACTCTGTTATAGCTTTTCCCGTTCGGGTTTTACTACGGCCTGGTAACGCAGAGCCGGTTTGGCCTACGAAGCTCGAACCACAGGGAACAAATTTACGAACCACCTTTGGCGTGGGTCGCCGTGGACGCACAGCGAATTTCACTGCTCTCTCTCTCTCGACCATCAGATGTATGCTCTGCTCTGGCCTACCTTGAGCGCGGCGCAGCGTAGCCAGACCCTGCCGTATTAAACGTCCCAAATGCAGCGTGCGCTTTTTTAAACAACGAAAACACTTGCTTCATATAACAAAAAGCTTCGTATCAATTTTTGAGATCAGGGAATTGTTTGACATTCTTGTGCACCTGACCTCCGAGATTACACGTGTCGTTACGTGCGCGCTGCCCTATCTCGGAGACCGTGCTCTGTACTATAATGTTTCTATAAAATCATTTTATTTATTCCAAAGTACAGTGTGAAAGTGGATGCCAGAGGAAAAAAAGCTTGTTTTGAGCTATTTGACCAGGTCCTATGGAAGCCGTGATGAGCCAGCAGATACAACATATCGTCATTAACATACAAATACAAAGGAATGTAGTACAAATGCATAGTAAAAGGATAACAAAGAGTCGAGTATTTTACAAAGTGTTATAGTCATTACACAGCAGTAAGCATGAACTAGAAACGAATGAGTTTTGTGAAGTGGACAATTATGACGAAAATTTAATTTATTCTTAACGTAGCACTAACAAATAACAAAGGGCGCAGTTTCTTCAGAGTATTATTGTAATTACACAATAGCGAGCGTACGTAATATATTAGTAAAGCAAGCAAGATAACTAATTAATATTTAGAATAAATTAAAAATACTCGGAACGATTATCAGCAGCTGAAACATATAAAAAATTGGTCGGAAGAACTGGAGGCGCATGAACAAAATTTGTCTGAGTTGACTTAACGTGGAATTATCAGTTTCGGTGTACTTGTTGAATATCGAGGATAAAAGTGTTCTAAAATGTGCAATTTATCATTCGTGTGGAAACTTGGAGAAACCATGTACAGTTTCTCCTAGTGCTGACACATTTTTTATGAAGTTGTAATGATGCGAATGTAGCCAGAAACTTCCGAAATGCATTCGATGAATAGGTAAAGGAGCATAATATGGAAAATTCGTACATATATGCTGCAGAAACATCACTGTAAGTGCAGAAGGCACGTTCTGCATGCAAGAGGTGGGAAGGATTAGCTATGTAACAAAGTACCTCTTTTTGAAGTGTCACAGTCATTTTCATGTTGGTAGCAGTAGTCGTTGCCCACACTAAATTGCAATAATGAATTGCCTCATTGAAATGAGACACTCAATGGGTAGACGTTACATCCAGTTCAGGTGGACATCCAACATTTAGTAAAATATGACAGCAGCGTAACGTCCCGAGAATTTGCCTTAGTGTTGCAATTTACATGTGCGTGCATTGCTGCCGCGGCAGCTCACTTTCTCTCCTCTTAAACATGTCATAACTGCTTACGATGTGTATTCTACTATTCCGACAGGAAATGGACGCATGGGAGCTCTTCAAGGCATATATAGACCTGACGGTGAGTGCCTATGAAACATCCACCGTAACAACACACGTCAGTGTAGGAGCTAAGACATCGCGACAGTAATCTTATACGAGCGCAAGAATCTCTGGCCACTACAGCCACCATGCTACCTATAGGGATGGCGATGATGATATCATTGACAGACTGTAGTTTAAAGAAAGTAACTTATAATATAAGTTCGCATTTTCACAATTTTGTGTACATATCAACAGAGTTAAGTTACGTCCTTAAGGAATGTGTCGTTTCTAGAAGTATACTTTTCGCTTAGATAAGCACTAGTAATTTAGAAGTATTGTAGTTAAACAAAGTGTCACAGGATGTCGTCACCAGCTCTGTCAATGCCGGCCATGGCACCAGCAATCTGGTAATCTGTAAACGGTAAGAAGTTTGCACGTGCGCTTCGTGTGTGGTCGGTGCAAGACAACCAACGCAAACAGTGCTGAAACGTCTTCCGAATGGCGATACAAGCCACGCAGTGGTGAAGCACGTCACAAAAATAAATCGCCGAAACTGGTGACTTCACAATGTTTATTAGGACGACCTATCTACTTTGATGATTACATCGATAGATGCTGCGCTTTTCGATTTGCCACTCCACCATGAACTTCAAATTCGAATAAAATGCGTTCTAAGCAGCATTTGGCTATTGATAGTTTACAGATAATACATATGATCTCGGAGCAATGTAAACTCCCAGTTAATTTTAGTTAGAACATTTTTATCGGTGCGACTTTAATTGCTATGGCATTGCAATAATGAGCTCGAGGTCATGGGTTCTATTCTGGCTGCGGCGGCCGTATTTCAGTGGGGGTAAAATACAAAAATACACTAGGGTACCTAGATTTAGGTGCACATCAAAGAACCCCAGGGGGTGAAAATACGTAGATCCAGTTTCCCACTACACCTTCTCTTATATTTATAATGTGGTTTTGGCAGTCCAGGGTTTCCAGACTCCGGTTGCTAAAAGCGCCGTGCAAGTGCTCACCGTATTGGAGCCTCTTATCGCAGCTCTTTACATACTTTAAACCCTTTTCTTGGCACCTGTGCTGCTCACGAAGGGGAAGCACACGCACGGGCTGCTTCTTTACACCCTTTTCCGATGTTTCATTAGAATTCGTGACCCCACCCGAGATATGGTACACAGTGGATTACATTTCTGAACACCATTTTCGGTCTTTCTTGGTAATCAACAGAAGGCGGAGCTCGCCTTCCCCGCTCTGCACCCCTCTTCTGTCACCATCATCTCTTATCACGCCTTTATGTACCTGTTCTCATCCCCCTGTACAGTGTAACAGGCTAGAGCATGCTAGCTCAGGCCGACCTCTCTGCTTTCCTTCAAATAAGTTATCTGTCACTCTCTCGACACTAACGCAAAAAAAAAAAAATTCTGGCAGACAGGAATGAGCCACTCTTTTCCTTTCATAACTGTGCACCATGTTTGTTAGCAGACACAAAGCTGGTTGGCAGCAGTTTGAGACGTAGGAAAATACAGGTTGACTTGAACATAAAGTTGTTAGAAGAGTGATCAGCGAGAAAAAAACTTGGCATAGGACAAGCCCAGATCCATGCACTGAGATATATAAGCAGTGTAATATCATCAGCAATCTCAATGATATAGTAAAAGCGGCGGAAGAATTCTATACTGACTTGTGCAGTACCCAGAGCAGCCACGACACCTTCATTCGAAGCAGTAATGAGCAGGTTACAGAAGCTCCTTCTATAACTAGCGATGAAGTTAGAAGGGCCTTGCAAGACTTGAAACGGGGAAAAGCGGCAGGAGAAGATGGAATAACAGTTGGTTTAACCAAAGATGCAGGAGACCATTAGGCCTGAAAAGTTTGCAGCTCTTTATAGAAAATGTCTCATGACTTCAAGGGTCCCAGAGAACCAGCAGAATGCCAGCATTATACTAATCAGCAAAAAGGGAGACGTTAAAGAGCTAAAAACTTATAGACCCATTGGCTTACTTCCAGTATTGTATAAAATCTCATCAAGATAATTTGAAATATAATAAGGGCCCCAATTGACTTCAGTCAACCAAGAGAACAGCCTGGCTTCAGGAAGCGATACTCTACATTAGATCACATCCATGTCATCAACCAGGTAGTCGAGAAATCTGTAGAGTAAAATCAGGCTCTCAATATAGCTTTCATAGATTACGAAAATACATTTGATTTAGTAGAGATACCAGCCGTCATAGAGGCATTACGTAATCAAGGAGTACAGGAGGCCTACGTAAATATTTGGAAAATATTTGCAAAGATTCCTCAGTTACCATGATTCTCCGCAAGTAGAAAGATACTTATAATGAAAGGGGTCAGGGCAAGGAGACACAATCTCTCCAATGCTATAGACTGCATGCTTGGAAGAAGTATTCAAGCTATTAAACTGCGAAGGCTTAGGAGTGAGTATCAACGGCGAATATCTCAGTAACCTTCGGTTTGCAGATGACATTGTCCGGTTGAGGAACAATGGGTACGAGTCACAACAAATGATTGAGGACCTTAGCAGAGAGAGTGTAAGAATGGGGTTGAAGATTAATATGCAGAAGACAAAGATAATAATCAATAGCATAGCCAGGAAACAAGAGTTCAGGATCGCCAGTCAGCCTCTAGAGTCTGTGAAGGAGTACGTTTACCTAGGTCAATAATTCACAGGGGACCCTGATCTTAAGAAGGAAACTTACAGAAGAATGAAAATGGGCTGAAGTGCATACGGCAGACATTGTGAAGTCCTGACTGGAAGCTTAAAAAAATTTTAAATTATGGGGTTTTACGTGCCAAAACCACTTTCTGATTATGAGGCACGCCGTAGTGGAGGACTCCGGAAACTTCGACCACCTGGGGTTCTTTAACGTGCACCTAAATCTCAGTACACGGGTGTTTTCGCATTTCGCCCCCATCGAAATGCAGCCGCCGTGGCCGGGATTCGATCCCGCGACCTCGTGCTCCGCAGCCCAACACCATAGCCACTGAGCAACCACGGCGGGTTGACTGCAAGCTTGTCACTATCATTGTAAAGAAAGGTATACAATCAATGGATTCTACCTGTGCTAACATATGGGGCAGAAACTTGGAGATTGACCGACATAGAAGCTCGAGAACAAGTTAGGGACCTCACAATGCGCGATGGAACGAAGAATGTTAGGCGTAAGATTAAGAGACAGGAAGAAATTGGCGTGGGTCAGAGAGAAAACTTGGATAGATGATATTCTAATTGACATTAAGAGACAAAAATGGAGATGGGCAGGCCATGTAATGCGTAGGTTACATAACCAGTAGACCATTAGGGTTACAGAATGTGTACCAGGAGATGGGAAGCGCAGTCTAAGACGACAGAAGACTAGGTGGGGTGATGAAATTAGGAAATTGGGACAGGCGCAAGTTGGAGTCGGTTGGCACAGGACAGAGGTAATTGGGATCGCTGGCCTTCGTCCTGCAGGGGACATAAAATAGGCTGATGATGATGATGATGATGACAATTACGAAAGCCATGCTGTCAACGAATACGTCAGCCACTTCATGATTTATGGAACATACTGTTCATGTTCAGTGTTCAGCCCATTTCTGAAAGTTGGATGTGCTGCTATTCTCCTATACCTAGTCAGACGACGCTATCACTCTAATAAATTGTACAAAATGAGCAAGAAAAGTAAGGAAGCACTTTTAATGCCGGCCACGAATACATGTAGCACTTGAACAGACGGACCAGGAGCCCAGTTTACGAAGCTTCCATCCGGAAAGGTCGCTTGATAATTGAGCTTGTTGGGTTGGTGCGCACGTCACTGTGATAGCGAACGCAGCAACACTACATAGAGCCGTGGTGCACAGTGGAATAGCGAACCGTATAGGGAGGGTAAATATGTTTTATGGTGCACATTCTTTCTTCCTTCCTTTCTTTTACTAAAATGTATAAAAGTTCAGCAGACTGTCCCCCCCCCATGGTATAACATACTAAACGTGTTGCAGGTTTGGAACACCGTCTTTTGGCTTATGATGTCGTTCTGGCTCTTCCACTCTGCCCTTAACTGGATCGGCGAGGTGCTGGGGTTTGCCGACAGGGAATTCTACAGAGACTGGTGGTAAGCTGCCTGGGAATTTAATGAATTATTTGCATGGTATTTTGCAGCTGCGATCTGAAAGTAGGTGCTAAAGTAAGGGTTCTGCCGAAAGTAACTCAGCTGCAGAGCTAATGGAAGCATTCTTCTCGGAGAAACACAATACGCATGCATCAATCGGTTATTCATTTCAATGTACAGTAATTAATTTTGCCTTCTAGCTACGGCTATGTAGATACCTCATATCGTCCCCCTAACCTGCAAACATTTTCTTTCTCACTGCTTATGTTGCACTTGTGGTACTTGTATGTTTGCCGGTTTCTCCGCATGTGAATGGAACATTCTTGCGTCATGTATTTTACTAAATAAACTCAATTACAAGTTAGCGCTTGTCCTGACTCGTCACCTCTTGCGCGTCTTTGTTCACGCTACCACCGTTTTACTAAACTATGCAACAACTCATCCACAGTCATATTCTGACATGTTATGCGCCCATCTGCTCCCTTGACGAGGTTTGGTATATGCAAAACACTAGTAGAGAAAACGATAACGTATTTTGCAACATGCTAAAGGTTTGTGTGCTTCGGAATAAAGATTAAATTGTGGAGCTTTATGCGGCAAAACCACGATCTGATTATGAGGCACGCCGTAGTACGTGGGAGTCTCCGGAAATTTGGACCACCTGGGCTTCTTTAACGTGCACCTAAATCTAAGCACACGGGTGTTTTCGCATTTCGACCCCATCGAAATGCGAAACCCTTAATGACCATCGGTTATCATCTCTCCTGATTACATGTCCTGCCCATGCCAATTTCTTTTTCTTGATTTCAACTAAGATATCATTAACTCGCGTTTGTACCCTCACCCAATCTGCTCTTTTCTTATCCCTTAACGTTACACCCATCATTCTTCTTTCCATAGCTCGTCGCGTCGTCCTCAATTTAAGTAGAACCCTTTTCGTAAGCCTCCAGGTTTCTGCCCCGTAGGTGAGTACTGGTAAGACACAGCTATTATACACATTTCTCTCAAGGGATAATGGCAACCTGCTGTTCATGATCTGAGAATGCCTGTCAAACGCACCCCAGCCCATTCTTATTTATTCTGATTATTTCCGTCTCATGATCCGGATCCGCCGTCACTACCTGTCCTAAGTAGATGTATTCCCTTACCACTTCCAGTGCCTCGCTACCTATCGTAAACTGCTGTTCTCTTCCGGGACTGTTAAACATTACTTTAGTTTTCTGCAGATTAATTTTTAGACCCACCCTTGTGCTTTGCCTCTCCAGGTCAGTGAACATGCATTGCAGTTGGTCCCCTGAGTTACTAGGCAAGGCAATATCATCAGCGAATCGCAAGTTACTAAGGTATTCTCCATTAAATCTTATCCCCAATTCTTCCCAATCCAGGTCTCTGAATACCTCCTGTAAACACGCTGTGAACAGCATTGGAGAGATCGTATCTCCCTGCCTGACGCCTTTCGTTATTGGGATTTTGTTGCTTTCTTTATGGAGGACTACGGTGGCTGTGGAGCCGCTACAGATATCTTTCAGTATCTTTACATACGGCTCGACTACACCCTGATTCCGTAATGCCTCCATGACTGCTGAGGTTTCGACTGAATCAAACGCTTTCTCGTAATCAATGAAAGCTATGTATAAGGGTTGGTCATATTCCGCACGTTTCTCTATCACCTGATTGATAGTGTGAATATGGTCTATTGTTGAGTAGCCCTTACGGAATCCTGCCTGGTCCTTTGCTTGACAGAAGTCTAAGGTGTTCCTGATTCTATTTGCAATTACCTTAGTAAATACTTTGTATAGTAACGGACAGTAAGCTGATCGGTCTATAATTTTTCAAGTCTTTGGCGTCCCCTTTCTTATGGATTAGGATTATGTTAGCGTTCTTCCAAGATTCCGGTATGCTCGAAGTCATGAGGCATTGCGTATACAGGGTGGCCAGTTTTTCTAGAACAATCTGCCCACCATCCTTCAACAAATCTGCTGTTACCTGATCCTCCCCAGGTGCCTTCCCCTTTGCATAGCTCCCAAGGCTTTCTTTACTTCTTCCAGAGTTACTTGTGGGATTTCAAATTCCTCTAGACTATTCTCTTTTCCATTATCTTCGCGTGCGCCACTCGTACTGTATAAATCTCTATAGAACTCCTCACGCACTTGAACGATCTCATCCATATTAGTAATGATATTGCCGGCTTTGGCTCTTAACGCATACATCTGATTCTTGCCTATTCCTAGTTTCTCCTTCACTGCTTTTAGGCTTCCTCCATTCTCAGAGCATGTTCTATTCTATCCATATTATACTTCCTTATGTCAGCTGTCTTACGCTTGTTGATTAACTTCGAAAGTTCTGCCACTTCTATTCTAGCTGTAGGGTTAGAGGCTTTCATACATTGGCGTTTCTTTATCAGATCTTTCGTCTCCTGCGATAGCTCACTGGTATCCTGTCTAACGGAGTTACCACCGACTTCTATTGCACATTCCTTAATGATGCCCATAAGATTGTCGTTCATATCTTCAACACTAAGGTCCTCTTCCTGAGTTAAGGCCGAATACCTGTTCTGTAGCTTGATGCGGAATTCCCCTATTTTCTCTCTTACCGCTAACTCATTGATCGGCTTCTTATGTACGAGTTTCTTCCGTTCCCTCCTCAAGTCTAGGCTAATTCGAGTTCTTACGATCCTATGGTCACTGCAGCGCACCTTGCCAAGCCAGTTCACATCTTGTATGATGCCAGGGTTAGCGCAGAGTATAAAGTCTATTTCATTTATAGTCTCGCCATTCGGGCTCCTCCACGTCCTCTTTCGGCTATCCCGTTTGCGGAAGAAGGTATTCATTGTCCGCATAGTATTCTGTTCTGCAAACTCTACTAATAACTCTCCCGTGATATTCCTAAAGCGTATGCCATATTCCCCCACTGACTTGTCTCCAGCCTGCTTCTTGCCTACCCTGGCATTAAAGTCACCCATCAGTATAGTGTCTTTTGTTTTGACTTGACCCATCGCCGTTTCCACGTCTTCGTAGAAGCTTTCGACTTCCTGGTCATCATGACTGGATGTAGGGGCGTAGACCTGCACGTCCTTCAATTTGTACCTCTTATTAAATTTCAGAACAAGACCTGCCACCCTCTCGTTATTGCTATTGAATTCCTGTATGTTACCAGCTATATCCTTATTAATCAGGAATCCGACTCCTAGTTCTCGTCTCTCCGCTAAGCCCCGGTAGCACAGTACGTGCCCGCTTTTTAGCACCGTATTTGTTTATTTTGTCCTCCTAACCTCACTGAGCCCTATTATATCCCATTTACTACCCTCTAATTCCTCCAATAACACTGCTAGACTCGCCTCACTAGATAACGTTCTAACGTTAAACGTTGCCAGGTTCAGATTCCAATGGTGGCCTGTCCGGTATGTCACCATCTATAACATAAACTTGGTTGTCAGCCAAAATTGATAACTCTGGACTTACCAGCTCGTGTGCGAACGACTATACCATTTTTAGACATGACAGACTCGTGCGTTCTGGTGGAGTCATTATGAGTGACGTCGCCAATTTCATATGTTTTTACAATATTCTGATAAATTCACCAATTGAGTTCTTTTGTACCTGTAAATCATGCTGACGCAGTATTTTGTGTTTGTTATCGTCCACCCTTTTCAACATCATCGTTTTGTGACGAACTAGCTATGACTGCCTCAACAGAGTCAGCATTCGGTTCCCGAAGGCTCCTATCTTACTATTAGGCAATTTTATTTTCTAATTTCGGGGTTTGAGATGTGCCCGCTCTCTACTTTTGGATCTGCTGAGCATTTAGCTTTTATTGATCTTTGCTCTACCTTGAACATTCGCCAACTATTAAAAGAGCTGACCCCCGTGTTACCCAATCATCTGATTACATACTCGACCTCGTAATAACTACTTCCCCGCAAGCAGTTTCTTCGCTAACACGCCTACAAGGAATAAGTGAACATTTCACCATTCTATTCACTATGTCATTCCACGCAGCTCGCCCATCAAAACAAAAAAATTTATTCGCGAATACAATAAGGCAGATTTTCACGCATTTAACTCCGCATAAGCACTTTTTGCCCAGTCATAGCTGCCGCGGTTTTGGGAGTGTGTCGCTTATATAGAAACGTATTCCTCTTCGCCGCGTATTCTGCTCACGTTGTGCACTTTGGTTCAGTGCAACTTTAAAACACATGAGTAACGGAAAGAAGCGTGTATTTCTTTTGTCTCTGCAAACATTTGAACAATAACTTACAGTTGGTTGAGCGCCCACTTCGCGCTGCGAAGCATTTTTTTTTGTCATCGCACGTTTCCTGCATATTTTACGTCTAACCTTCCTATATTCTGGAATGCGATCAAGACACGCGTATCGAATGATATAAGGTTAAAGGGAGAGGACGGCGTCTTGGTTCCACGCGATGAGTGTTGCGTCGTCCTTAATGAATCATTTGCATCACATTTTAGTAATTCTACCAAACCTAATCTTGCCACTTCATGCCATTCCTTTTTTGCGATGGAGGAAATTTTTGTTGATTACTGTGGTATTTTTACAGATATCATAATTGCGAAAGTTTCTTCTTGCGCAGGTTGATGGAATTAACGAAAAGTGCTTGGAAAGCACTGACGCTTACTCATCCATCATTTTGACTTCAAGCAGTCATTACAATGTGGCACGCTCCCTGACGAGCCATTCTGACAGTAGTATTTCGCGCTGTCGGCCGCTACATAATGCGTCGCCAGAGATATATCCGATTTGTGTTTTGTATGCAGGAACGCCGATTCCGTAAGGGGCTTCTGGAACCGGTGGAACTTGCCCGTGCACCGCTGGTGCTGGCGCCACATCTACGCTCCACTTGTGAGCGCAGGGTTTACCAAGAACCAGGCGCAAATGGCCGTGTTTGTCGTGTCAGCCATTCTTCACGAGGTGAGGCAGCATTTATTAGAAATACTTTTCATAATGATTGAACGAAATGACCAAGTTGTCTGACTTTACAATTCAGTGATCCCCGCACTTTGAAGCTTTCCTCAGTTTCCGGTATCTAGCTATAAAGATACCACATTCCATTCCTTGCGCACGCACATGTATACGCACGCCTATGATATAGTCCCGTGAATTTCGGTGTCCGGATGGCGAGCATGTGCGGTATTGGCAACTCCAGACTCTGTCACCAGTGCTGGCAACGCTGTCCACATCAACAAAGATGGCTACGCCATCCTGCTACGACAAATATAGCGTACATCACTATAATTTACTAAAGTACCTGCCTAAACGAAAGTAAACTCCACTATACAATTTGAAACTCACGCATGCTATTCAACATACGTAAAAAAAAAACGCAATGGACTACTCACCGGGAAGAAAGAAGTTTTAGAGAGTAAATGTTTCGAACAAACCAGCATTGTATCAGTACCCTTTGCACAATTCCCACGTTTCTTATAGTAGGGCAGGTAATATCGATGAATATTTAATCGATTAATCGATGAAATGTATCTCGCAGAACGATTAATCTCCACCGATGCACACCTTTCATTTGATCGACTTAATCGATTAGATCGGTTAAAGAAATCGCTTTGAGAGTCTGACAGGAGTGGCGCGAGAATTTTGAAATCGTACTGGAATGAATGGCGGCGCACCAGCACTGACTGTGCGGCCGCGGCAGAGCGACTGTCCACTGTTTCTCCGAGTCTCGATTGATGCCGAGCCGAGCGCTTCATGTCGATTCCAGCAAATCCACAGCGTCCGAGCGTCTATTCTCGCATGTGGGTTGTGTGGTCATTCAACGAAGGCGTCGGTTTCACCCGAACATCCCAGCCGAGTGAAATTCCTTCGCTCTGTAGAAAAGCGCATGTGGTTTGAGATCCTAAACAAGTAATATTCTTCTCCCCTGTGCATAATGCAATTTCTTGCATATTTCAGTTGGACTTCACCTTTCAGAACATTTTCTCGGGCGAGTTGGTTCATAATTGAGATGAGAAACAGAAGCGCGAAAGAAACAAGGACGAGACGAGTTCACAATGCTGGCGCTTGTCCAGTGTACTCGCCTCGTCGTTGTTTCTTTCGCCCTGCTGTTTTTCTTCTCAATTCACCTTTCGTTATTGCAATATTTCTTATTTCTTGTTTAACTGTGTTCTGCAGCGTTTCACAAGTGCCAGGTATATTATTTAATTCTGCACTAACTGTCATGTTATTATATATATTGGTTATCTTTTCAAAAGTCACAAGTGGCAACTGTATTTATTCTTTAACAAATTAAAGATTATCTTTTATGAAACCTTTATACACTTTTGTTTCAAACTTGCCTCCCACTCTCAAACAGTAAAATGGGTACCTACAAAAGTAAATGACTGTATATCAACCTGTTTAAACGTGCCCGGAAAAAATTTCGATTAATCAATTATTCGATGAAAAACCCTGCATCGAAGGTGATTATTCGATTAAGGGCGAAAATGATGAATGATTAATCGTTATTCAAACAAAAAAAATTGTTGACCATACTTATAGATGTTGTTGTACGATGCGTGTTGAAATGATGCACTGCTGCCTTTCCACTGCTATAACACGCCATAATGGTACACAGCAAAAGTCTTTCCACGTCCGTTTTCTTTTATTTTTGGAGGAGGGGAGGCATCCCGACGATTTGAGAACTACGAGACATTCAGGGCATGCCGTGATGGGAGACTTTTTTCAAGTCTAAACCTGGATCGGCTCGTTCTCGGCGTGGCCTCTGGGTGGCAAGCGATTACTTGGAGTCGCGAATAGACGTTGGTATTAAGAATAAATTTTTTATTGTGATAGCACTTAAACGGACACTCCAGGCGCATTTCCGCTGTCGGCGTCGCCGTGATGTTCCGTATAAAGTCAAAATACGATAACATCGTGGCTGCGCGTCGTATGCTGCGGTGCGAGTGAAAGCGTGGGAGGATGAGGCGAGGATGTTGGGTCGATCTCGCGCCCGCAAGGTGCAAGGGAAGGAGGCGGGGAGGAAGCACATCGCATTGCATCGTGCGCTAGGCACCGGAAGTGCCTAGTTGGTGTCGTTCTACTCCAGCGGCGGCTGCGTATGGCGTGGCTGAGCGCGGCTGAGCGGGCCCTATCTTTAAAGCGATTTGTGATGGGAACAGAGTCTGGGTGCGCCGAAGGCTGATAGCTTCCTGCACGCTGTGTTCTCGCCGCTTTAGTTAGCGTTGAAGCGAGAGGCAGCACGAAGGTCGTTTCGCTCGCTGCTGCTGCCGCGCTTCTTCGTGCCAGTGCTTTGACAGCGCGTGTCCGCGGTCATCGGTTGCGACATGTTCATGTTTGCCTGTGCGCGCGTGACACCATGCTTGTTAATTATGTTAGTAAGCGAATGTTTGCAAGCTTATACGGAACCAATAAAACTACTGTTTTTACTTCGTACTGGTGTCTAATAATTTGCTACCGCAATCGATGCTTCACCTTTCGGACGGAACTGCGACTTTTAATCATGAATCTGCCTACTTATGCCTGTATTTAGCACGTAGATTATTTCGTGTGAACATCTGCTGAACAATAGTTTGCCGCAATATTTTTACTCGTATATAATCGCCTATCATGAATAAACTTGTCAGGCGAGCTCACGCTGGTCGCAGTATTGCGTTGCCTGAGCGTGTTCGAGCATGTTCAGTCCGTTAGAACGTGTCCTGCGCGCAGAGGCAGCAGTGTAATTTGTAATCAGTGAATCATCACTGCGGTCTTTTCTCATGGACACTGTGCACCAATGTAAACGGGGACCCTTGAAATGTGTTCAAATAACCACTCCTGCTGTCAAGTTTAAACCTGGCTTTCTGTTGGGTGCTGTCTCAAATGTAGTTCTCATGATGAAGAATCTGCGTCGTCACGGTTCTTTCTTTCTTTTTTTTTAATAATTTCAGCGCAAGAGCGAGAAAAAATGACGGGCATTGAACGCCAACCAGGCGCCGAATTCACAAACCTTTCCGGTCGTAGGTGCTCTCTGCGCGTTGGCGCTCGCCTTCGCTAATATGTCCGATGTGACGATTGGCTGTCATCTGCTCTTATGAACAGTATGTCATTACCACGTCTTCATATAGACGATGGCCTTGAGGCCTGTCCGAGGAGAGGGTAAAAATGTCGCCACGTTCATCAATTCACAGCAGGGAATCCAAACAGGCCTCCGAGATGTAAGAGACTTACGTGCGGTACGAGGTGACCGCGTGTCTGCACGATTTTTCTGTCTTGCGTGCTGACTGGCTTGGGCGGCATGACGCCTTCTAGTAATTCCAGCAGGTGGGCAGTTTAAAGCAAGTGTGACGGGTCCAGGAACTCATTCGTCTTGATAGCGAGAAATGGCAGCTAGTGGTCGATTTTTCGGATTCAGCTCGAGCGTAACAGATTTATGCGAATGCGTGCCCCCGTGCCCCGCTTCGTATAGGCACAGTGTGTACCTTGTCCCGCGCCGATTCCACTAAGACGGTAGGCGAACTAATAAATAATAACGTACCACTCATAAGAGGAAGCTTTAGCTCGGGTGCTCCTATCTATATACATGTAAAAGTAGAATTCGTTTTTCTCTGCGACTACTGCACCAAATTTGACGACATTTGTTGCATTTAAAAGAAAACTTAAAATCTAGTGACTGTTGCTTTCGAATTTTTTTATTTATGTCGCGAATTATTTATTGAAAATATTCAAAAATAAAATATGTTCAGAGAATGAAACTATCAAGTTTGCAACTCTGTAACGCAGCAATGAAAAACAATATGACAATTTTGTGAATTGCATATAATAGGACATGAAAAGCGGACAAAATAGGTATTTTACTCATGAATTTTAAAAAAAATGTAATATGGAAATACAGCTTTTGCAGAACCTTTGTGCACAACGCAACAATTTTACGAGATATAAATTGACAAAAAGAATTTGTCCGCTTTGAATGATTTAATGGATTCCGTTTACAGAACCGTGACATCTCTTCTTGATGCAGAGCTATTAATTTGTAAACTTCGTGCTTCCATTTTTTTCGAACCTTCGAATAGCTGAAAATTATTTTAACAAAATTCAGTCCCTAGATCGAAATTCCGCTTCGAACAGTCAGTAGCAATTAGCTTTCTCTCTCGAATGCAACAAATTTTATTCAAATCGATCCAGGGGTTATCTCAGAAAAACGTTTTTGCATTTTACATGTATTTGAATAGTCCGCGTCGGAGTTGGGCCTGAGTTAAAGCTCCCTCTTAATTCGTGTATGGAGTCACCTTCGCGTGTACTTATTAGTAAGTGAAAAAAATTGTTAGGACGGTTATAAGCATATTGGTGCGGGTTCGACACTTATGTAATAAGGAACGCCATAGTGAGCGCAATAATGCGATGTAATAAAACTAGGTCCACATGCACAAGGCAGTGCTTGCGTTACATCGCTTTGTAAGAACAAACATCGGCCATTCTTGATGGCGAATATATTAGCGAAGGTGGCCTGGCCAATGACAATGTACTGACGAAACAAAGTATTGTTAATTTGGTGCTTGCGTACATCTTTAAAAGCTTCTCTGACATAAGTACCGCAGGTGACTGGCCATCGCCGCGACAATCCTTTTGTTATCACATCGTTAGCTATTTTGAATGGCGCGGACCCGAGTACTGACCTTTAAGCGAAATTTATTGCGCAATATATGCTTTGTGAATACGGGCGCTGATTCTGGCTCTTTGCCATTCCTCTCTATAGTCGTTGAGCTATAAAAACATGCGTAAGTAGCTTTGTGTGAATTTCTTAACGGTACGACTTTCTTACTGTTTGCTTTATTAAGAAATGGAAACCGATTACAAAGATGTTTACATTCTCAAAATAAAGCCTGAGTGGCTTTTTTTTGCGGATTGTATATTATGAAATGAAACTGCTGTTGTCGCACCTACAACAGAGACGCTTAATTGTGTATTGATGTTACCTCTTCTCTTCGCAGTATATCTCGAGTCTACCCCTGAAGACAATTTACGGCGTGGCATTTATTGGCATGGCTGTGCAGGTTAGTTCAGCAAATAAATCTCTCAAATTATTTTGTTATGGGGCCATAAAACACTTGCTATGAAACCATGGCTTTTATGAACACTCTACATGGTTGCTCCCCCCCCCCCTTTTTTTTTACTCTTTCTATTCCTCCTTTCTCTTATCTCCAGTGTACGCTAGCTAATCAGACTCTCGTTTGCTCGACCTACCCGCCTTTCATCTCCGCTCTTTCTTTCTGCATAGTTGGTACTCATAGGCGGCTTGAGTGAATTCCCTCGGTCAGTCAAGTCACATAAATGTTTTAAATGCAAGACTCGTTGCTATCAGATATGTACCTGCCCTCAGGGTGTCAATTATTTTCGATCACACCGGAACCGAACCCATATGTTTTCTGCCATCTCGAAACCAAATCCGAACTAGAACTCTTGAAGGAACCGTTCCGAACCGGGTCGAACACAGGTTCAGCTAAGGGCCATTTTTGCTGACGCTCTACGAACGGGCAGGCCGCTGCGCTGACGAGAGTATACACGACGTCTCCTGGTGTTAGTTCATCGCGGCGCACAGAGCGTTACCTCTTTAACAGTCGTGTTGCTCGCCACAGTGATCTGACTCAACTGTTACGCATTGTCGACGCGTACCGTCCAGTCCTATTAGCGCCGCTAATTCGGAGCGCGATCTACTAGGACAAAGGCAAAGGCACGAGAAGAGACAAGGCACAGTGCTGTGTTGTCACGGCAAATGGGCCCTTCAACTAGAAAATAAATTTATCAGAAACGAGAAATGGGCGAGCTGGTATGGAAGCATGGCTGAATCGGACCGAGAACTACTAGGACAAAGGCACGAGAATGCATCTAGTTGTGAGTCGAGTCCAGTCGCTTCGCTCGTGCTGTCACGTTTTCGTGCTCGGTTTTTATCTATTTACTAACATGATATTACGCGTCCATGTTCTCTTAGAACTAAGTGCCCTATTAAAATAAAAATGAACACTTAATACATGGGTAGTTAACAGCAGATTAGATATTCAATTTTACACTGCGGACAACGAGACCGAGCACCTTCAAAAATCCAAATGAACATGGAAAATTTGCGAGAGTGGTATCGCTATAAACCAGTGCGCCTATGCAGTGGTTTATCTCACTGAGTGTACAACTTCCGACCCCGCGATACAGCTGCGTATTGTGAATATTTCTTGTGATAACTTTTTCAAGTTAATGCCTGTGCAAAAGAAAGCGTTCTTACACAACTATAGTAGCCAAGGGAACTACGTTTCTATAAAAGGATTTTATAAAAGGATGAACAGGTTCAGGATGCTCCGAACGGGTTCGAACCGTTATTATTTTCGCTCCAAAGCTGAACCTGAATTGCACCGAAAAGTGTGAACCTGAACTCGTGCTGAATCAGAACAGATTTCGGTTGAATACTCAGATATGCACAAGAAAAAAAAGAGAAAAAAATGGAAATGCACATTACATGCGCTCCCTTGCACGTGTGTCTAGTGCCAACGTGCTGATAAGAGTAATTTCTTGGTGGTCTTTGAACGTTTCCTCAACGCGGGTACATATGGGCCACTTAAACTGGCTTGATTTGTTTTTTACATTGTTATTTTTGTAGACTTAGTATGTTTGTTTGTTTGTGGCACGTGTGCGTTTTTTTACGAAGAAATGGGTATAGTGACATTTTCTCAACTGTGTATTCAGATAGCTGCTTCTAATGTAGCCTACCCTACCGCCTGCGCGCATTTCTTAAACAACAATAAAAATCCCTGCAAGTGCTAATTATTTGTGAAGGAAAAAAATCTGAAAGTGGGTGCTTCTGCTTGAAATGAGAATGTGACTTTCTTATCTTGATGAATTGGCGAGCAACGATTGTCTTGCTGTGTCCGCTGGATGTGACTGTGGTGCCTTAGTCATGTCTTTGATTGTTATTATTTTTTATCTATCTTTCAGCTGCCGCTCTTCTATTTTTACGACAATGTCATCCACGAGCGATTCCCGAAAATGGGCAATGCGATTATTATGCTGATGTTCATATTTCTGATGCCCGCTGTTGTCACCCTCTACTACTGCAAGTGTTTTACCATCATCATGGGCGAACAATAAAGGTATCAAGAAGGGGACGTGCCTCGCGAGCGTCGAAACTTTCCCGATGTGGCGGCGGTGTCGAAAGTGAAGCGCTCCACCAGCACTGGGGAGCACAACTCGTGTATAGCTCAAGAGGGGTCTGACATGTCTTTGCGTGCCACCCTCTCGTGTAACTTTGTTAAGTTCCATTTAATTGCTCACTTTTCATTGCTTACCAAGTGTCGCGCCCATGTGGCCAGTACTAGCGATAAGGATGGCACGTCGGCGTCCGAGTGAATGACGAAGGGCGAAAACAACGGATCGTTAGCAAATACGACCCGAGGCGTCGAATTGACGAAGCTTTTCGCTCTTATAAGGCCTGTTTGCCATTGGCCGGTCGTCGTCCCTAATATTAGGCCTAACATCGTAACTCGCTGGCAACTAGGGCCCTATAACGTAAAACTATTCCAATATGTTTTATTCCAATGTCCTGACGTCAAATTTGCGTAACCGCCGACGCAAGCACCGGGCGGTCACCCGCAGGGTTGTCTGAACAGACCAATCAAACGCTCTCCTCGTTCATAGGAGGTCAATTTTGTTTGCTTGAAGAACGAATAACATTGCCTACACTGAGTGGCTTGTCTTATTAATTGGCTAACAAGACGCGAGGAGCACGCTCAAGTGGAGAGGGATTCGATGGGGCCGAGCCACTGCACTGAGTATCGATAACCGGATGAAGAGGGTGGTGCCGGCGTCTGCGATTGGTCCGCTTTCCCTTACTTAGCTTGCGGTGGCTCTTCAACCACCGCGGCGGCATGCAACGGAAGCTTAAGAATGACGCTAAAACGGATCCTCAGCAAAGAATAGTTGGCAGAACGAGGTCGTAAACATGCCGAAAGTTCTCGAAAACGTTACACGGCGACATAAAAAGTTTTATTGCGCGCAAATAAACCCATGCTCTCGGGCAGGGGCGAGTAGCCAGCGCCTGAGCGATCGGCGGCAGCCATCTTTTATTCCTTTCGGAACAGGGCAGCCTGCGGCGATTCAGAAGAAAATTAAGTTTTGTTCAGCATATTAATGTATCTGTAATGCGTACACGTCACTTTGACGCGGTGAGTTCTTGCGGTTCTGTGACGTCGCGTTAGAGGCAAGTGATGTGGGTGCAGCCCGAAAGCTTTTGACCAATAGCCGAGGGCTAACGGCGAAAAGGCGTCGAATCCGAAATAACTATATTTATTTTGTTTGGTCAAATCATGCATAATCAGTGTGTACACGTCATATCAGATGGGGAGCTATCGCGGTTTTCGTGACGTCACGTGACAGGCAGGTGAAGTGAGTGTGGTCCAAAAATGTTTTTGGCAAATCGCGGAGGGCTAATTACAGAACTGGAATAGAAAAGTTTTGCAATAGCTTTACGTTATAGCGCCCATGTTCTCTGTAAGAGTGAAGCAAATAAAAAAAAACGACAAATAAACGCACGGCGTCATGAATACCAACACGCGTACATTCCTTCAAGTAAAAGAAAAAAAGAGAAAGAAGAAGAGAAAAGAATAGAAAGCGTAGGTGGCCTATGAACACAAACGCGCGCACATTCAGTGGCGTCCACAAGGAAGGCGCGTGAGAAATATAAGATGAAAAGACGCAGCCATGGAATGCAGGGGATAGGGGTCACATATTAGCACAAAGCATGCACGTTGTCGCAGCTGCCAGAAGATTGTTTCCTTGTTCTTTGTTTGAAGTATATATATATATATATATATATATATATATATGCAAACGATGGTGTATCTGCTTATGACGTCCTCCAGTGCACTACATCTGCAGGCTTGGAGTGGCGTCCGACACCAGCGAAAGATGCCGAGAGCGAGTGGGGCTATACTAATCCAGGTACAACCAAATTAGGAAGGACCACTAAGTTTGAACAAAGACACTCCCTCACCAGCACAAGAATTCACCTCCCTGGTGCAGTATTCGGCCACAACCTCCCTAATTAAACGATCTCCTCAATGAAATGGCCTTCAGTCCCCAGCGGCTGCGGAGCACCTGACCAAGGCGGCGGTCAGACTTGCAACGCAGCAGAGGGTGCTAAGAGTATCGGGTCCGGCAGGCCGCCAATGGAAACTGACCCTTGCAACGTTTTGAATGAATGAATGAATGCTTTATTTAGACAATACATTGTCTGGGATGTAGGGGCTAAAGGCAGTTGCAACTGCCTGACAAAGGCCCCCCTACCCGTACATTGCTCAGGGGGTGGAACATCATGAAAATAAAGTGGAACAATGTAGAAACAAGAAAAGAACAAGATGTTTAGCAAAAGTATACAAAGAAGTAAGATTGTTACAGTTTATAGATAATATATCATCAGTAATGCGCGAGAACATGGAAATATTTAAACAAGCAAATAATACGTATGTGTGTTCAAAACATTATATAGCAAACAGGAGAAAAAATGTGAGAGAAAAAACGACTAAAATAAAAAGAAAAGTTATCGAGACCGTAAGGACAGTTAAGTACCATTAGGAACTTAGCATAGGATAATTCCTAACCTTTTTTCTTTAGACTATAAGGAGATCTGCGTTCCTGACTCATAGTAGCGATTTCTGGATTATTATTGAGGAAATGAGATAATAGGTAGGCGAGTGTCTGAGTACCATATTTCGTTCTAAACATAGGTGTTCTGAGTCTGTTATGCGTAAGGTGATATTGTGAGTTGTCGGATGACAAAAATGTGGACAGGCTATTTGGTTCATGCAGAATTTCCCTATGTGTATACATAGCAAGCCTTTGTTGGAATAGATGATCTATTGTGAATATGTTTAGCTTGGAAAAGTATGGTCCAGCGTGGTAACTACGTTGAAGGTTTTTGATGCAACGCACAGCTCTTTTTTGTAGGATTATTAACCTATCTAAATTTGTCTTAGTAGTTGTACCCCAGATTAGTAGACAATAGTGTATATTTGAACGAACAAGGGCATAGTATAGCTGTAGTTTTAACCGTTGTGGCACCAAGGTTCTGGTAATATACAATATAGAAATTGACCTGCACATATTTGCATGTATCTTGTTTACATGTGGTGTCCAGCTCAAGTTTTCTTCAAAGACGACACCTAGGAACTTATCAGTATAAACCCGTTCGATAGCACGATTTTTAAATCTAATACAGGTACTATATTCATCAGGCTTATTACGGCTTTTGAAAATGATATACTTGGTCTTTTGTAGATTTATTTGAAGTTGATTACAATGCAACCAGTTTGATAGATTAGTTAACCATGTATTAGCTGCCTTTTCAAGTTCATATAAGTGCTTACCTGTAAAAAAATACTTGTGTCGTCTGCATAGAGAACTATGTCAGTAGTTTGCCGTATGTTCACAAGATCATTTATATAAAGAATAAAGAATAATGGTCCAAGGATAGAGCCTTGCGGTACGCCATGTTTTATCGGCTGTAATTGCGGACGGTAACCATTTAGGCTAGTAAATTGCACCCTGTTGGATAGATAACTGCGTATCAGATTTAATACCAAACCTCTAACGCCGTAGTGAGGGAGTTTGCGAAACAAAATGGGATACTTAATAGAATCGAACGCCTTCTTAAAGTCTAGAAATAAACCAAGAATGTATTGCTTATTATCAATATTATTAACTAATTTTTCTTTAATATCTAAGAGGGTCGTTTCGGTTGATTTCTTTTCACGGAAGCCAAATTGCTGCTTGGAAAGCGTTTGGTGGTTGCCAATAAACTTCATGAATCGTGATTTTAATGTATATTCTAACACTTTAGAAAATAAAGGTAGCACAGATATAGGCCGATAGTTATTCAAGTCGTTATGAGAGCCACCTTCCTGAAGGACTACTACTCTGGCTATCTTCATGCCTTCAGGAAAAGTACCCGTGGTGAAAGCTTGATTGCAGATGTGCTGAAGTGGGCCACATGGTAATTCAGCAACATGTTTAATTGGGTCAGCCTTAATGTCATCATAGCCAGCGGCAGTATTTTTATTTAACGATTTGAGGTATGTAACTATTTCTAATTTACTACATGGAGTCAAGAAAATAGATTGTGCGCAGGAAGAAGAAACGTATTGTTCACCATCATTTGTTGTATTATTTGCATGACCTGCTGCACCAGAAGTTAGGAAATGATTATTGAATTTGCCCGCTAGGTTGACTTCAGTGAACTCAACGCCGTCAATGGTCAGTGACGTAGGAAGGCTAGCCTTTGTTTTCCCTATGAGCAGACGTGCCGAGTTCCAAGCTTTCGAGGGATTACAGCAGACCCCAGCAAACCTTGCCTGATAATATTGAATACGAGCTCTCTTCAAATCTGAGTTTAATTTGTTGCGAACTTTTTTGTATTCATCTAATAAAGATATGTCTCTTAGTCTAATGAAGTTATGGTATAGTTTATCTCGTTCTCTAATTCTGTTGTAAAGATCTCTGTTAATCCATGGTTTCCTGGACTTGCTGTGCCTTTTGTAGTATTGCAGTGGGAAGGCAGCATCATAGCAGTTCTTTACATGTTGTAGTAACAGATCATACGATACGTTAGGGTTTTGGTCACTGTACACATCACTCCAGTCGATGCTTTAATACTAGTATGAAATGTCGACAAGGCATTGGTATTGAATGAGCGATATGCAATAGGAGCATCGTTAACATCATTTTTTTTCTTTCTTTGTCACAGGGAAAAAAGAAAACACAGATAAATGATCGCTCAGATCAGTTGTTAGCACACCAGCATTGACGTCATTTCTAACATGGTTAGTTATACATAGGTCTAGTAGAGTTTCCCTTACAATTGCTATTCTGGTAGGTAATCCTATTAAGTTTGTGCACGAGAATGACCCAGCAACATCTAAGAATTGTCTGCTATGTGGGCTAAGTAATAGCAGATAGCAGTTCGGGTTTACCACCCGAACCCTCTCGAGTGACGCAAGCTTAGCAGGACTCTTCAAAGAACTATCAGACATTGTTTGGGATTTTATCGGCCTTAGTGAGGTTAGAAGGCCTGGTGAGGCTTACACATTGCTGAATTACGGCCATGTCCTCTGCTATAGAGGTATCCCGGATAAGAAGCAATACGGGGTAGGATTACTAATCCATACAAAGACATAGCGGGCAAAATTGACGAATTCTACAGCCTCAAAGAGAGAGTAGCAGTAGTCGTATTCAAACTCAATAAAAGGTATAGATTAAAGATAGTGCAAACCTACGCTCCAACGTCCAGTCACGACGATGGGGAAGTAGATCAGTTTTATGAAGATGTTGAATTAGCGATGAGAAAAGTGCAAAAGCTGTATACAGTAGTATGGGGGACTTCAATGCAAAAGTCGGGAAAAAGCTGGCGGGTGAACAGGCAATTGGAAATTACGGTGTCTTTTCTAGAAACGCTACAGCTGAGATAGTGGTAGAATTCGCAGAAAGGAATAAGCTGAGAATAATGAAGACTTTTTTTTTCAGAAAACGTAGCAACAGAAAATGGACCTAGAAAAGCCCTAATGGTGAAACAAGAAATGAAGTTGATTTCATACTTTCTGCCGATCCCAGCATAGTGCAGTATGTTCAAGTAATAGGTAGGGTAAAATGTAGTGATCAAAGGTGTGTGAGGGCCAGGATCCACCTCAATTTAAACAGAGAAAGAGAGAAAATGGTCAAGAAAAAACAGGTCAACCTAGAGGCAGTAAGGACACGAGCAGATGAATTCAGGCTGGTACTTGCAAACAAATATGCAGCCTTAGAACAGAGAGATGATGATGATGATGACATAGAGCTAATGAATGAAACCGTAACTAGGCTGGTGTCAGGGGCAGCAACTGAAGGGGGAGGCAAGGCACCAAGGCAACCCGTAGGCAAGTTCTCCCAAGTAACAAAGGACCTAATAAAGAAACGACAAAGAATGAAAGTTTCCAACTCAAGAGATAAGATAGAATTCGCGGAACTGTCAAAAGTGATCAACAAGGCGAAAATAAGTGATATTCGAAACTATAACGCGAGAAAGACAGAAGAAGCCGTAAAAAATGGACGCAGCCTGAAATCAGTGAGAAGGAAACTTGGCATAGGACAAACCAAGATGTATACATTAAAATATAAGCAGGGTAATATCATCAGCAATCTCGAAGATATAGTAAAAGTCGTGGAAGGATTATACACTGACCTTTACAGTACCCAGACGACTCAGGAGCGCTCTATTCAAAACAATAATGAACAGTATTACAAAAACTGCTCCTATAACTAGAGATGAGGTCAGAAAGGCCTTGCAAGACATGAAATGGGGAAAAGTGGCAGGAGAGGATGGAATAACAGTCGATTTAATCAAAGGTGCAGGAGGCATAATGCTAGGAAAACTGGCGGCTCTCTATACGAAGTGTCTGTCGACTGCAAAAGTGTCCCAGAAAACTGGAAGAATACAAACATCATACTAATCCACAAAAATTGTCGACGTTAAAGAACTAAAATATTATAGGCCCATTAGCATACTCCCAGTATTATATAAAATATTTACCAAAATGATCTCCAATAGAATAAGGACAACACTGGAATTTAGTCAACCAAGGGAGTAGGCTGGCTTAAGGAAAGGTTACTCTACAATGCATCACATCCATGTCACTAACCAGGTTATCGAGATATCCGCAGAGTACAATAAACCTCTTTATATGGCTTTCATAGATTACGGAAAAGCATTTGATTCAGTAGAGATACCAGCAGTCATATAGGCATAGCGTGATAAAGGAGTACAGACCGCTTCCGTAAATACCGTGGAAAATATCTACAGAGCCTGCTTAATTCTACACAAGTAGGAAGATACCTATAAAGAAACGGTCAGACAAGGAGACACAATCTCTCAAATTCTAGTCACTGCGTGCTTGGAAGAAGTATTCAAGCTATTAAACTGGGAAGGCTTAGAAGTAAAGATCGACGGCGAATACCTCAACAACCTTTGGTTTGCCGACGACATTGTTCTATTCAGCAACAATGCAGACGAGTTACAACAAATGATTGAGGACCTTAACAGCGAGAGAGAGTAAGAGTGGGGTTGGACATTAATATGCAAAAGACAAAGATAATGATCAATAGCGCCGCAAGGTAACACGAGTTCAGGATCGCCAGTCAGCCTCTAGAGTCGGTGAAGGAGTGCGTTTAAATAGGTCAATTACATACAGGGAACCTCGATCTTAAGAAGGAAATTTACAGAAGAATCAAAATGGGTTTGATCGCATACGGCAGACATCGTGAGCTCCTGACTGGGAGCTTACCGTTATCATTGATACGAAAGTATACAGTCAGTGCATTTTACCGGTGCTGAAATATGGGGCAGAGGCTTGGAGACTGACAAAGAAGCTTGAGAACAAGTTAAGGACCGCGCAAAGAGCGATGGAACGAAGAATGCTAGGCATAACTTTAAGAGACAAAAAGAGAGCGGTTTGGATCAGAGAGTAAACGGGCATAGACGATATTCTAATAGACATTAAAAGAAAAAAAAATGGCGCTGGGCAGGTCATGCAATGTGCAGACTAGATAACCGTTGGAACAGAATGGGTACTGTTGCGTTTCGCCTGCGACACGCGGTTTTGCCGGCGCGACTGCGGCGGGGCGGCAGACATTTTGGCCCGTTCGACGTCGCCGCAACGCTCCCCGCCAGGCGTTTCCAGGCGTTTCCAGGCATGTTCCGATGCCACGTGTCTTCATGTGCGTGTGTGAGTGTATGTGCCATTGTGCCCGAACGGCGGCGATGCGACAGCAGGGGGTTACCCTCTCCTCCCAGTCTTTGTGCCCGACCGGCGGCGCTACGACAGTGTGCGTCACCATTAGCCCATTGTACAATCACGTGCTCGTCTATTGAGGGGTTCCTTCTTGCCCTCAACTGCGAGAGTATAAAAACAGCTGCCCCCGGACGCCAAAAGGAGGGGCTCCGATTTCTTCTGTTGAGTAAAGTGCTCTCCCGTCTCTCTACTTCGGTCAACCTGACCGCCAACTCTTTGCGATGTTAAAATAAACAAGTTGTTTTGTTGTTACCAGTCGACTCATGCTTTGCCGGGACCTTCGGATGCTTCCAGTTGTACCCCAGGCCGCCAGGCCAACGCTACCCTTGGGGCTTGCGACCCAGGTACAACCACGGGCGTCAGCGCCGAGTTCCCAACAACCGATGCCATCGGTGGGATCCAAACAGTACCAAGAGAAAGGAAGCGCAGTAGAGGACGGGAGAAGACTAGATGGAGTGACGAAAGTAAGAAATTTGGGGGTGCTATTTGGAATCGGTTGGCGCAAGACAGGGGTAATTGGAGATCGCAGGGAGAGGCCTTCGTCCTGCAGTGGACATGAATAGGCCGATGATGATGATGATGATGATGATGATGATATATATCACACCTTCGGCCAATTGTTTTTTTTCATACACTTTCATTTCCATTAATTTATCATTTCTTTAACTTATTTAGCAAGTGCAAATAATTTTCCCCAAGCTGTTCTTGGCGTCTTCGTTTGCTTATGACTAATAACAGTTGAGCCCCTCGGTTTCCCTTCTTCTCGTTCATTACACAGAGAGGGTCTCGAAACTGGCAGTATTGATGCCTTCTGGTAGCATGTGTGGTTTTATTGACCAATTGCCTTCACCCAAAAAGTTCACGTACACGTGACGCCTGCGACAGAAAGGACGTCCCACATCCGCCACCAAGGCCTGTGAGCGGTGGCGCTGGCTTGCACTCCCAGGGTTATTTCTAGTAGATAAACATCAATACCCCAGGAAGTGGATGGGAAAATTGCGCCGCGGTAGCTCAGTTGGTAAGAGCATCGCACGCGTAAAGCGATGACGTAGGTCGGTATCCCCCCCCCCTAACCTGTGTGCATATATATATATTCTGGAAAGAAACCTCCTGATCTTGAAACGATGTGCATATTTACCTACTTGAATTTAACCCATGATTCTGTAAGATTAAGTTAATGCTTAAAGTAAATAAAACAATGTATATTGTCTTTAAGCTAACAAAATACACAAGATGGTGCAGAAGCAGCTTGAACCTACACACACAATACACAATTTACGGTGTATATGAAAGCGCAATTTGCTCTGTGTCTGGTCGCAGAAGAACATGTTGTGGAACGTTCACGTCGACACATTGACCTCGAACTTGAGCAAAACCGTAGGTCGTCTCTAAAAGCTATGCCTTCTTATAACATTGTGGCTGAAGAAAGCAACGTACCAATGCGATTTTTCACTCCCGATTATCGTACGCGTACCTGGCAACCTGAGAACGTTAAAATTCGTAAATATAACTTGGACGGGGGAGGGGGGACGGCACGCATATTAAAAAAAATTGCCGTCCACACACACTTCTGTGGCAGACATACTAGCTTCAATAAATGCTCGAACTTTGGGTGCAGCACACACGCCACAGGAAAGAACACACACTGACAAGCAGCGCTATTTTATATCATACTGACTTTTTTAGCGACATTACTGCCGCCGATCTCACCTTCTTCAGAAACTACACTGAATAAACTTTGAGCGAGTGCTCCTCTGGTACGTACATGGCGTTTAGTGCCGTGCCACCTTTGTACACATTTGAATGTTTTCTCGCGAACATAATTTATTTTGCGTAAAACATGACGCAGCATTCGGAACATCGTAAAATGAGCCCGAAATCGGGCTGTACCAAAAATTCAGGTGAGTTGGGAAGCATTCACACGGTTTATCGGTTTGGGAAACAACTACTACGAGAATTTATCATAAACTTGAAGTGCCACCAAAAAAAGTACTACGGATTTTCCAGAACCACTATGGGCCGCCCGTAGGACCTGCGTATGTCTTTCTCCTATTTTGTAAAGATTGTTTATTGAGCCCTAATCAGGTTTACAATTACGAGCTTCTAATTTACATTTACAGAAAGAAATTATATCAACATGTAGCAGGGAACGTCACCAAACGCTTTGCGTTACTTAACCTGCGTAATCAGATACCGATGGCTAAAACCATTGTACCTAATAATAAGTACTTAATAATAAGTCTAACATGACCTTTCCTTGTTTGTTAAACCTGTACTTTATTCAAACTGGTTCTTACGTTTCAGAAGCTGTGGATTAACATGTCAACTTCAATGTACGAGTACCTTCATTTTTGTGGTTCCTTTTCTTTTTCCTGTGTGCGCGTTTTCTATTGTTGTTTCTTTCTTTTTGTTTTTTAAAAATAAATTAGTAGCAAGATAAGACATTTCTTGTGTTATATCTTCAGTGAAGTTCTGATGCAAGATATTTTTTCTCATTGACTCTCTGCCTTGTTGGTATACATGACACTTTCTTCTTCTTGTTCTGTAATGTTTTGCTAGGAACTGTGCCTATGGCACCAATTGAGAGACGCACTCAAAATTTGCAACGAAATTCGTCGCTGTTCCAGTTAACGTGTTCCCGCACTAGAGAAATATGGAGCACAGTAACCAAATAACTTAAACAGCAATGCATTTCATGACGCTATTTCGAGTCCGCATTTCTCAATACTGGAGCTATAGACACAGAGTTTCTAGCAAGAAGTTGTGCTTTCAGTACTGGCAGCCTTATACTTTGCAAGTTAAAACATGCCCCTTATAGTAATTATTTAAAATATATTTAGCAAAACAGGGCTAACTAATAGTTGTGTTGGCGATTATCGTGCAAATTCTGATGTCTGCCGCTGATATGAAGCTTTCTCGGCAAAGAATATCATGGTTATCTCGATTGACTCCTTTAATAATCTGGGGACACTCGGAGGAGACGCGGTAAATGACCAACTGAATAAAAATGGTCGCTGTGCGCCCAGTCACACTTCATGGCACGACTAACCTTTCAGAATTTAAGGATTGTCTCAATTTCTCAGTGGGAAAGGGCAGCATGTCTGACTGGCACTTTACGCCATCTGGCAACAAAGTACTCCAAACTGAATGAGACTAACCATACGCAACAAGTGCATGAAAGCGCCTAAACAGGCCAACGTGAGAGCCGCGATAAAAAGGTCGCGCAAAATACGTATTTTTTTGCAGAATGAGGACAGCGGCTTCTTTTGGGAGGATAAACGTATGCATGCAGAACCCTTATTCGATTGTCTCGTCAGAGAAACGAGGCGTGAATGGCGAGAACTCTTTAGCACGTCGAGCACGTCATGTTGTTTCTGTCTGCTATACGTATACGCAACAATTTCGCATTTGCGAATAATACCGCTGGTAAACGTGCACGTTCATAAATGGCCTATAGTGCAGCGAAGCGTCCGAATCTTTCGCGCGCGCTTGGCTCGAGTGGCGGACAACTTCGAGACGTGCGCGAGCCCGTGTAGGCCTCGACAGCGCCGGCTCCGAGTCGACGCTCGAGCTGCGCTCGTCCTCCGCGTCTACATGGGAAGGCGGCACGCGCCTTCGAACGCCGCCCGGACTCGTGGCGCGCGTAGCGTCAGTTGGACTGGACGACCCTGGAGAAGGCGCCCACCGCGGACGAGTAGACGTGCAGCACGTTCTTGACGATCCAGTGGTCCTGCTTGAGCACCTCGCGGAACTGGTCGCGGCTGATGCGCCCGTCGTTCTTGACGTCCAGGCGCCGGAATATCTGGCGCGTGCGGCGCCGGATGTAGTGCAGCTTGTAGTCCTCCATCTCGGGCGACTCGCCGTGCAGCTGCCACAGGGCCTCGACCACGTTGATCATTTCGTCCAGGGTCACAAAGCCGTCGCCCTTCTGGTCGAACACGTCGAACGCCCAGTTGAGCTTGTCGTCCGCCGTCCCGCTCACCGTAATGGCTATCGTCTTCACGAAGTCGCGGAACGTGACGTATCTGCGGGCGGAGTCGTGGAGGCGCGCGTCCTTGTTCAATCTTGCTCGTCATTTCTCGTCCTTGTTCAGAAAACGCTGTCCTTGCGCGTTCTTTTTTGTTTTCTTTCTTTTTCGGCGCGAAAAACATTCGTATATGTTATACTGATAGCTAAAGAGGAATGTCTGCGAACAATGCAGAAAGATGACTGGTATGTATATGCAATTTTTCTTTGCAGCAGATGCTAGTCACTCCTTAGGCCGCTGTCAAACTTGTTTCGCAACAAGTTGCTAATGCGAGATGCAAACACACGCTTAACATGACAACATAAAAGAGTTCGCAGCATAGCTTACATCTCTTAAAGCGAAAACTTAGCCGTAGTTTGTAATATAGAGAACCTAATTTCACCTTTATTGTGAAAAAAATGAGTCATAGAGACGATGGGCCGATATGTATGCATAAAAAATTGTCTGCTCGCCTTCATACCATATTTCAATTGTATTCCGAACCTAAATACTGACTGTACGTTCTCCTTAAAATGGAACCATACTGTAACTTATATATGCGCTATTAATGTAAGTATAATAACTGCGTCATTGCGCTGTTGTGTGCAATCAACCAAATGTTCAGCAACCTGCACAAGTGCGAAAATATATATTGGTGCACCAGTGATTGTTACTTCAAATAAACTTGTTTCTCTAGTTAGACGCCATGCTTAGTTTCTTGATTTATTCGAGCAGAAAACAGCACATTCCGGACACGGGCAGGCTAAGAGTAGACTGTACACAATTTTCCATAACTCGCAACATACGTATAAGAATTCATCAAATTCTGGGCTTTCTGATTACGAGGCATGCTGTAGTGGGCGACTTCGAACTAATTTTGACCACTCGGGGTTCCTTAAGGTGCACCTAAATCTAAGTACACGCGTTTTAGCATTTAGCAAACTAGCAAGAATTGCTGCTTTCTTGTACTATTACAGGAATTAAGTGAGTAATCCTGCGTTCTGGCTCTTTAAATGAGTGAATACGAAGCAGTTTTTGAGTAGAGGAATGCAAATATGTGTGAACTTGACTAACCGTAGAGGTGCAAGCTCTATATAAATGATTTAACATAACCGGTACTTGCTTCATCTAACGATAGAATTCGTGTAATAAATCATCACAGTAGCGGTATGCACTTTCACATTACATCGGTGGCCTACCGCTCCAGGAGGAGATCTAAAACAGCACACCAGGTTTACGAAAAAGCGCTGGTTTCACCTCCATACAAAGCGGCAGATAAACATACAGCAACTCCTGCGCGCTCGGCCGGAGCACGAGTCCAACAGTGTCCCCACCAAGCAGCACAGCGTGCCGCTCGCTATCACCCCTTTTCCGCTTACCCTATTCGTCGCTTGTCCATGGCGTTAAATATTATGTCCATGAATGCGTTCGGGTAGCCGTCGGGAAACATGGATCCGAATACTTGCTTCATTTCCTCCCGCGTGAAGAATCCCCGGGGAAAGTCCTTGAGGAACTCTCTGTGCCATCGTCGCAGGATGCTTGGATTTAGTCCCGTGCACTCTACCAGCTCGATCAGTTCGTCGCCGTGGAGGCGCCACGAACGGGATTTTGTGAGCCCCATGGCTCGTCGGGAGGGGGGGGGGGCGGTGTGCCACCGGAGCACGACGCCCGGCCGCCGCCACGAAGGATGATGGTGGTGATGATGATTGTGATGATGATCATGATGATGATTGCAGTAATTGTTCTTCACACGAACTAAAGGTAAGTGGTCAAGAACCGGGCGGCACAGGGAAAATGCGTTATTGGAGTAGGCTTTGAAAGCTCACAAAATGAAACCAGAGAAGAAAGCAAATGGAGAGTCTGATTCAGCAGACAGACGGGGGTCAAATAACGTTCGTGTTTGAATGCAAAAGAATGAAGAAAACTACGAAAAGGAAATAGACCAATAAATAGGTAAAAGAACAATATTTTTAAACAGCTTAGTTGGTGGGAGTCGCAAAGGAAGTTTTCCTTGGCGATACATACATTACTGTGGGTGTGTCCCAGCAGGGATGCTCCAAAAGAAAGCAGGACAGAAACATTCAAGGCCAGACCAAGATGGTGCAGAGGAAGCCCTTCTCCTCCACGAGGGGAAACAAAGATAAATCAAAAAGAAAAGAAAAGTATCGAGCTTCATTGCACAACTGACATTTCGCAGAGAGCATCAGACGAGATCTGCGCATGAAAAGATTTAGTGATAGGACACTACAAGGGCAGTATCGAGAACGTACGCTTCTGTCTGACGGGTTTTGCAGAATTTCCGGCTGTAAGGGAATAGAAACTACCCAGGTGAGGATCCCAGACCACCATATTTTGCCATCAAAAGAATGTGGCAAAACATTGAAGTACACTTGGAATATAATTATATTTCCATCAAGAACACAGGGCGTTTCACTGAGCTTGAGCCAAACTTTAAAGATATTCAAATGCTACGTAGCTGGACAGAACCAAGGTAATTTTGTTTGCCTTCGTTGCTTGGAGATACTCAGATTGTTTTTTACATTCCGCCTAATTACGCGTTACGGGGCGACGAAGACGTTACGTCGTCCAAGTGGGAGGCTGCCATACGCAGTCCCGATTTTGAAGTCCAACTATGGGCAGTCCAACGGGCCCGCGACGTGGCGTAGAGGCTAGGTCTTCCTGTCCCGACGTGGGAGCAGCCCGCTACATGCTAGTGCACGTCCCGATGAACCATAATAACGTTTTTCCATCCATCCATCCATTCCGCCTAATTCAATAATTAGTCTTAATTATTTATCAACTTCTCAATTATTATAATTAGATGAAAAGTGTCAATGAGAAAATTGTAGAGCTACATGGGAAACTGCCGGTAAAGCTCCCGATACAAACTCCCAATATAAAAGTGTTTTTTCGAGCGTGAAAGCAGCCCGTAAATACACGCAGAGTGCCTCCTGCGGCCAGTCGCGCGGCGATTTCGCGTGTATTTGCGGGATTCTTTGACGCTCGGAGAAACTTTTATGTAGCCCGTATTGAGCAACACAAAGCTGTATCGGGAGTTTTTCATGTCGCTCTGCAATTTTCTCATTAACACGTTTCATCTAATTATGTTATTGGATAAATACATTAAATGATTAAGGCTAATTACGTATTTAGGTGGAATGCAAAACAATCTGAGTATTTCCAAGCGACGGCAAACATTACCTTGCTTCGGTCGAGTTTCCTGGCATTTGCATATTTTTAAAGTTTGGCTCAAGGCTGCGTGTAGAACTGCTGGTTGGTATAATGTTGACCAACCGAAAAAAGGAAAAGAAAGTAAGAAAGAAAGGTCAATACAAGCACAGCAGAGATATTCCTGCTACGGCCTTTCCTTCACACTGAGAAATGACTGTAGCATAGTCTGAATGCATCCAGTTGTCCTAAGTAAGCCATTAAGGATATGCCAGGGAAGTTGTTCCGCATTATTGTGGAAGGTGCCCTCTGTGATTTCAAAGGATAACGTATTTCTGCTTACCGCTATGATATCGTAAATATCCGCACTTATTGTAGCCAGTATTTACTGATTGTGCAAAAATCGTGAAAAGAAGCCATTGAACCTCGAAAAATACAGCTGGCTGACAAAGATTGTCTTAGCGGTAACGGATATATCATTAAAGAGAATTGCACATTAAAAACACTATAAGCCTCACCTCTGAGGAATGAATACGTCCTTCCAGGTACAAAACAGCGTTTGGAACAAACTTGGGCAGCCCTAGGCCTAAAAGAAACTCTTCGCTTCCGGTTGTAGAAGAACCGGAGCTAGCAGCTTGTAAACAGGGTAATTGGAGAAAGAAACGCACCACACAAGCGCTAATATGGAATATACGTACACATCTCATAAATCATTAACACGTCCCTTCGCATGTCCCCATCGGCTACATGCTCTTCTCAATACACTTATGCCCATAGCAAAGGTAGTATTCAGTTAAATGCTCAACATTCGAATACCAGTCAAGCTTCTCATTGTACATAATCTCAAGATGCTTACTCATTTATATTTGTGGAATACTAGCTAGATGATACGACAGAGATACACCGAACTTTGGAGAAGGAAAACAAGAACATGCAGTACTCTAGTTTATGCATTAAGGCGGTGAATGCCGTCTATCCATTCTTCTAGAGTACACAAGCATTCCTCCGATCAGTCACATAATGACTGACTATCACACATGGGAGCATAATATACAGTCGCATCAGCGTAAACAAAAGTGCTTACGTTCTGAACACAAGGAATTGAGCAGGGTACAATGTTCAAGAAAAGCGGAGGTAATACTGAGCCTTTGCAGGACATCACGTGTTTGTCGGAACATTCCCGGGAGAAATTGCTCGCTTGCTTGCATGTTTGTTCCTTCATTTGCCGCTTCGGATGCGGTGACCGTCTTTGCCGTCGTTCGCTCCGTCGCGCCGCGAGTTCATGCTCCGCTCGCCGTCAGCAAGTGCCTGTGTTGCCGCTACAGCCGTGCCACTCCCTATTTCATTTTGACGCGACTGTACGAAGACCCAACGTGCAGCGCGGCAGGCGGATGCCGTCGGCTTCGGGTGCTGTGCACTCCGCCATCAACTTATCATTTTCGTCTGTTCTTCGGAGCCTACGAAGCTTTGTTGTTTCAGGTCTACTGCAAGTTTGTAGTAGTCCCTACACGCGCGTAGAAAATCGTAGTTAATGTGCTTTGCGCCTCTTCGCAACAAACCACACACAATAACGCTCTGTTGAAGGCGTAGTTTCTTCTTTTATTTTTTCTTTATTTTCCAGGAATCGTCTGGCGTATGTGATCGCACCGCACGAAAATAAAGGGAAAATTGCTATAGCAGACAGTACTAGAAAAATAAACAAATGAAAACTGCCTTAGATATCCCGTCAATATATGATGCCATTCAGTCGACCTCTATAGACATGTCATGCTTCCGTGACCTGCTAAGCGTTAAACGATAGGGACGTTCTGCTACCGATTATGTGTTATTATTTCAACGAATATTCCTTAAAACGGTTTCCTTTCATCATCATCATCGACATCATCATCATCAGCCTGGTTACGCCCACTGCAGGGCAAAGGCCTCTCCTATATTTTTCCAACAACCCCGGTCATATACTAATTGTGGCCATATCGTCCCTGCAAACTTCTTAATCTCATCCGCCCACCTAACTTTCTGCCGCCCCCTGCTACGCTTCCCTTCCCTTGGAATCCAGTCCGTGACCCTTAATGACCATCGGTTATCTTCCCTCCTCATTACATGTCCTGCCCATGGCCCCCCCCCCCATTTCTTTTTCTTGATTTTAACTAAGATGTCATTAACTAGCGTTTGTTCCCTTACCCAATCTGCTCTTTTCTTATCCCTTAACGTTACACCCATCATTCTTCTTTCCATAGCTCGTTGCGTCGTTCTCAATTTCAGTAGAACCCTTTTCGTAAGCCTCCAGGTTTCTGCCTCGTACGTGAGTACTGGTGAGACACAGCTGTTATATACTTTTTTCTTTTGGGGGGAATGGCAACCTGCTGCTCATGATCTGAGAATGCCTGCCAAACGCACTCCAGCCCATTCTTATTCTTCTGATTATTTCAGTCTCATGATCCGGATCCGCAGTCACTAACTGTCCTAAGCAGATGTATTCCCTTACCACTTCCAGTGCCCCGCTACCTGTCGTAAACTGATGTTCTCTTCGGAGACTGTTAAACATTACTTTAGTTTTCTGCAGATTAATTTTTAGACCCACCCTTCGGCTTTGCCTCTCCAGGTCAGTGAACATGCATTGCAGTTGGTCCCCTGAGTTACTAGGCAAGGCAATATCATCAGCGAATCGCAAGTTACTAAGGTATTCTCCATTAACTCTTATCCCCAATTCTTCCCAATCCAGGTCTCTGAATACCTCCTGTAAACACGCTGTGAAAAGCATTGGAGAGATCATATCTCCCTGCCTGACGCCTTTCTTTATTAGGGTTTTGTTGCTTTCTTTATGGAGGCCGGACTACGGTGGCTGTGCAGCGGCTATATATATCTTTCAGTATTTTTACATACGGCTCGTCTACACCCTGATTCCGTAATGCCTCCATGGCTGCTGAGGTTTCGACAGAATCAATTGCTTTCTCGTAATCAATGAAAGCTATATATAAGGGTTAGTTATATTCCGCACATTTCTCTATCACCTGATTGATAGTGTGAATATGGTCTATTGTTGAGTAGCCTTTACGGAATCCTGCCTGATCCTTTGCTTGACAGAAGTCTAAGGTGTTCCTGATTCTATTTGCGATTACCTTAGTAAATACTTTGTGGGCAACGGACAGTAAGCTGATCGGTCTATAATTTTTCAAGTCTTTGGCGTCCCCGTTCTTATGGATTAGGATTATGTTAGCGTTCTTCCAAGATTCCGGTACGCTCGAGGTCATGAGGCATTGCGTATACAGGGTGGCCAGTCTTTCTAGAAAAATGTTCCCACCATCCTTCAACAAATCTGCTGTTGCCTGATCCTCCCCAGCTGCCTTCCCCCTTTGCATAACTCCCAAGGCGTTCTTTACTTCTTCCGGCGTTACTTGTGGGATTTCAAATTCCTCTAGACTATTCTCTGCCACATTATCGTCGTGGGTGCTACTGGTACTGTATAAATCTCTATAGAACTCCTCAGCCACTTGAACTATCTCATCCATATTAGTAACGATATTGCCGGCTTTGTCTCTTAACGCATACATCTGATTCTTGCCTATTCCTACTTTCTTCTTCACTGCTTTTAGGCTTCCTCCGTTCCTGAGAGCATGTTCAATTCTATCCATATTATACTTCCTTATGTCAGCTGTCTTACGCTTGTTGATTAACTTGGAAAGTTCTGCCAGTTCTATTCTAGCTGTAGGGTTAGAGGCTTTCATACATTGGCGTTTCTTGATCAGATCTTTCGTCTCCTGCGATAGCTCACTGGTATCCTGTCTAACGGAGTTACCACTGACTTCTATTGCACACTCCTTAATGATGCCCATAAGATTGTCGTTCATATCGTCAACACTAAGGTCCTCTTCCTGAGTTAAAGCCGAATACCTGTTCTGTGGCTTGATCTCGAATTCCTCTATTTTCCCTCTTACCGCTAAGTCATTGATCGGCTTCTTATGTACCAGTTTCTTCCGTTTCCTCCTCAAGTCAAGGCTAATTCGAGTTCTTACCATCCTATGGTCACTGCAGCGCACCTTGCCGAGCACGTCTACATCTTTTATGACGCCAGAGTTCGCGCAGAGTATGAAGTCTATTTCATTTCTGGTCTCGCCGTTCGGGCTCCTCCACGTCCACTTTCGGCTATCCCGCTTGCGGAAGAAGGTATTCATTATCCGCATATTATTCTGTTCCGCAAATTCTACTAATAATTCTCCCCTGCTATTCCTAGTGCCTATGCCATATTCCACGACTACCTTGTCTCCAGCCTGCTTCTTGCCTACCTTGGCATTGAAGTCACCCATCAGTATAGTGTATTTTGTTTTCACTCTACTCATCGCCGATTCCACGTCTTCATAGAAGCTTTCGACTTCCTGACCATCATGACTGGATGTAGGGGCATAGACCTGTACAACCTTCATCTTGTACCTCTTATTAAGTTTCACAACAAGACCTGCCACCCTCTCGTTAATGCTTTAGAATTCCTTTATTTTACCAGCTATATTCTTATTAATCAGGAATCCAACTCCTAGTTCTCGTCTCTCCGCTAAGCCCCGGTAGCACAGGACGTGCCCGCATTTTAGCACTGTATATGCTTCTTTTGGCCTCCTAACTTCACTGAGCTTGCCTCTGAGCCTTATTATATCCCATTTACTTCCCTCTAATCCTTCCAATATCACTGCTAGACTCGCCTCACTAGATAACGTTCTTGCATTAAACGTTACCAGGTTCAGATTCTAATGGCGGCCTGTCCGAAGCCAGGGATTCTTAGCACCCTCTGCTGCGTCGCAGGTCTGACCGCCGCCGTGGTCAGTTGCTTCGCAGCTGCTGGGGACTGAGGGCCGGAGTTTGGTTGTTGTGTTCATATAGGAGGTTGTGCCAAGTACTGCACCAGGGTGGCCAATTCTGCTCTGGTGAGGGAGTGCGTTACGGGTTCTGGTCACCGGGATCAGGCCACACTCCACGCTTGTTTGTGCAATTTTGTCAACACGCGGATTTTTTTTAATCCGGTGGAAAATTGCGCGGCACCGGGATTCGAGCCACGGACCTCTTGTACGCGAGGCGGGTGTTCTACCTCTACGCCACCGCTGCTTAAAGGAAACGCCACCACCGTTTCCTTTTTATATATCTTGGAAATGAAATCCAGCAGAACTAATGAGTTTCAGGGCATTTTTTATACAATTCCTCCCTGAATAGCGCAGCTCACTCATTACAGGGCTTATGCAGAGCCTCAGATGGGTCTTTCCGAGTGTACATCAAGTTGTGAAAGGTGCCGCATAACAACTTGCATTCGTTTCCGAGAGAAGCGCTAACTGCGACGGCAGTCCAAATGCCGAAGGGAGAACGGAACAAACGTGTGTCTTTGGTACAGAGATTCTTCCTCTCGGTGCAGCATGTATGTGGCGATCATGGCAGCGGGCTGTAGAACGCGAGTCCTTCGGAGAAGCTCTTTCGGACCTCTTTCAAGAGCTCGGGGTTGCGGAAGAGCTCGAGGCCCGTGAGCGCCATGGCCTTGGCCATGAGCAGCGTTGGGCCCTGCGCCTCTTTGTGGCACACGGCGGCGGCAAAGTCGCGGCTGTGGTTCGGAGCCGAGCAGACGGCGAAAGTCGGCTGGATGGTGGGCACGCGCTGGGACATGTGTCCCATGTCTGAGGAAGCTATGAAGAATACCTTGGACAAGTTCTTGGATTCGAGCTGCAGGCCCAGCGACGTAGCGCTCTTGCGGAAAGCGTCGGCCAGCGGCCAGTTAGTGAGCAGCGCCTCGTAGCCCGCCTGCCAGTCCAGGTCGAGCGTACAGCCAGTGGATACGGCGGCACCCTGGAAGCAGTTCTCGAGCAGTCGCCGCAGTTGCTCCAGCTCCAGCGAATTGGGCGCCCGGTAGTAGTAGAGAAGCTCCGTCTCGTCTGGGATCACGTTTGCCACCAAGCCAGCGTGGGTGATTACGCCGTGCACCTGCGATATGTCACGTGCCCTCTCAGGCTGTCTGCGCTTACGCTTGGCCGTTCGCTATCGCTTGGACCAAACCAATATACCGTGTATTTGTAAAAATGCAGCGTTTTGTGTGGTTCAATCATTATTCACATCGCTACTACAATGCAGTAGTTGATCCCCTCTGTGACATACTGCTGCAGATCAGAGTCACCAGTTCGATTGCCCCACGTAGGCTGCTTTGCAGCACCGCCGGAGCTGCACGTAGCTGACCTCCGACGTGGAGACGGCATAACTCGGCGTGAGAAACCAAAATGACAGATTAAAGAAAGAAAGAAAGAAAAAGCTTACATAAACCAGGCGGCTCTGTATACGAAGTGTCTATCTACTGCAAGGGTCCCCGAAAACTGGAAGAATGTAAACATTATACTTATCCACGAAAAGGGAGACGTTAAAGAACTGAAACAGTATAGGCCCATTAGCTTACTCCCAGTATTAAATAAATTATTCACGAAGATAATTTGCAATAGAATAAGGGCAACACTGGACTTTAGCCAACCAAGGGAACAGGCTGGCTTCAGGAAGGGAAACTCTACAATGTATCACATCCATGTCATCAATAAGGTGATCGAGAAATCTGTAGAGGACAATCAGCCTCTCTATATGGCTTTCATAGAATACAAAAAAGCATTTGATTCAGTAGAGATATCAGCAGTCATAGAGGCATTACGTAATCAAAAAGCACAGGACGCTTACATAACTGGAAAATATATGCAGAGATTGCACAGCTACTTTAATTCTCTACAAGAAAAGTAGGAAGATACCTATAAAGAAAGGGGTCAGACAAGTAGACGCAATCTCTGCAATGCTATTCGCTGCGTGCGTAGAAGTATTCAAGCTATTAAACTGGGAGTGAGGAACAAAGGCGAATATCTCAGCAACCTTCGGTTTGCAAATGACATTGTCCTGTTCAGCAACACTGGGGACGAATTACAACAAATGATTGAGGACCTTAACAGAGAGAGAGAGAAAGAGAGTAAGAGTGGGGTTGGATATTAATATGCAAAAGACAAAGATAATGATCAATAGCCGCGCAAGGGAACACTAGTTCAGGATCGCCAGTCAGCCTCTAGAGTCGGCGAAGGAGTGTGTTTACCTATGTCAATTACATGCAGAGAACCTTAACCATAAGAAGGAAATATACAGAAGAATGAAAATGGGTTGGATTGCATACGGCAGACATTGTACGATCCTGACAGGGAGCTTACCATTATCATTGAAAAGAAAGGTGTACAATCAGTGCATTTTACCGGTGCTAACATATGGGGCAGAGGCTTGGAGACTGACACAGGTTGAGAACAAGTTAAGGACTACGCAAAGAGCGATATAACGAAGAATGCTAGACATAACGTTAAGAGACAGATAGAGAGCGGTTTAGGTCAGAGAGCCAACGGGTATAGCCGATATTCTAATTGACATTAAGAGAAAAAAATGGAGCTGGGCAGGTCATGTAATACGCAGGTTAGACACCCGTTGGACCATTAGGGTTACAGAATGGGCGCCAAAAGAAGGGAAGAGCAGTCGAGCACGGCAGAAGACTAGGTGGAGTGATGAAATTGGGAAATTTGCGGGCGCTAGTTGGAATCGGTTGGCGCAGGACAGGGGTAATTGGAGATTGCAGGGAGAGGCCTTCGTCCTGCAGTGGACATAAAATAGGCTAATGATGATGCTGAGTTCTTGCCTGTTCCAATGAGATATACGCAAGGTAACCTTTATTTCACAATCATTGATCATTATGTTCAAAGCAAATTGGCGGCCTCCGACACATGCTGCGTTGCCTTTACATTTGGCACCGACTACGTCGTCGCACTGAAAGGTGAGTCGTGTTACCCGCTTTGTCAGACCGCGAATTAAAAAAAAACTCAGCGGCCTTCCACTCTGTGAAGAATGGTGAACTGCACTTGCACTGTCTTCGGCATTGCACTGTCTTCGGGATCGGCCCATGTATGGGCAGTGCTTAACGACTGCTTCATCTCCACCGAGGATCGGCCCGGCATCGCACCGTCTTCGGGATCGGCCCACTTATGGTGTGTGCTTAACGCTTGCTTCTCAGGCTTCCTTTCTGAACAATGAGCGGCGCAACCGGTGAAAATGCTTCGCCTGCCGCTGCTGCTAAACGAGCTGCCCGAGCAGAGCTTCAGCGCTGCCGCCGAGAGGATGCTGTCGTTCAGAATGAAATTCTTTGCCACGATATATCGCGAATTCAAAACACCTAAACAGCTGCGTTCAAAATTTGCATTAGGGAGTATCAAGATCGTCGGTGAATATTTTTAAAAGCTTATACAGAGACTTGACGCATCACCGACTGCGTAGCAGTTAATGGGCCAGTTCATTTTTACCATCTGGCGACGCACGTTGCCACTGCGAAACTGATGGTTGCAGCTCAGAGACGAAAATGCCTGCGGTCCATCGCCGCTCCGCGACACATGCTTTGTGCTATTCACCATAACACTGGTGGACATCATGGTGTCCTAAGGCACGCATCGGTTACCCCACGCTCGCGTCATCCGTCTAACCATTTGCAGTTCTCGACTGGGAGCTGGCGCTGCCGACCTTCCAAGTGGGCCTCATGTGCTGGCGCATGGCGGTCACCGCGGTGTAGGCAGTCACCGCGGCGTCCAGGGCGTTCACGGGGTTGGGAGGAGCGCTCACTACGTAGAGCGCCTTGCCAGTGTAGCGCACATGCACTTTGCCCGAGGCCAGGTAGGGCGGTGCCACGTCGTTCACCGAGCTCGGGTGCGCCATGATCACTGCATCCACGTCGGCCAGTGCGCCACCCTTGGCCATGAGCAGCTGTACGCAGGACAAGCGATTTAGCGTTTGCGATGAGCGTGCGGTACAGCGGCTAACGCATCAGAGAGGTTTAGAATATGGGTCTATAGAGCTTAGGGTGCCCCAACCAGCGACCGCTTGTGGTCGCGGTCTGCTCCGCCGGGAAGGTGCTTAAGAATATATGGTTCTCGGCTTGCGTTAGCGTCACCCGATTGCAGAGTCCTTCCTGCGCGCGGAAGGAAAATGAAGACACAATGCAAAGGAAAAAGAATGAAATACTGCGATACGTAATATTTTACAGGATGAAGAGTATACCTGAGAGTTTATTATTGTCAATGAGGCGGCGTTGACGTGTTTTTGAGATGTTCGCGGCGACGTTCAGAGGACGCAAATCAGGTTTTGGGCGTTTAGAGCACCCGCACTATCCACGCTATTTTTGAAATTTACAGTCGCGGGCGTGCAATAACCCAAAGATGAAACCAAAGATGAAAACAAGAAAGAGAACTCGCCATGCAATAGGTTACATAAACATGCAGGGCCGTAGAAAAAAGGAAAAGTGGGCAGAGATCGAGGAGCAGTTAAATAGAGAACAAATAGGGGTACATGCGGTTACAGAAAAGCACCTCGGAAGAGCCGCCAGTGATTGAGAATTATGTTTGGGAAGGATACAACATAAATAAGTCGGAAAGAAAGGGAGGGGGAGTTGGAATGCTTGTCCATCAGGGAGCCAAATACAAAAGAGTACATTCAAAATGTCAAGAGCATGTTTGGTTATCAGGTACAATGAGTGGAAAGAAAACTTGGCTGGGCGTAAGGTATTTGTGGACCAGAAATAATTGCACAGAGAAGAATCAAGAGTTAGTGGAATGCCTAAGTGCTGATATTAAGGGATTCGGTGATGATGCCGAAATTATCATATTAAATTATGGGGTTTTACGTGCCAAAACCACATGCTGATTATGAGGCACGCCGTAGTGGAGGACTCCGGAAATTTCGACCACCTGGGGTTCTTTAACGTGCACCTAAATCTAAGTGCACGGGTGTTTTCGCATTTCGCCCCCATCGAAATGCGGCCGCCGTGGCCGGGATTCGATCCCGCGACCTCGTGCTCAGCAGCCCAACACCATAGCCACTGAGCAACCACGGCGGGTCAATTATCATATTAGGTGACATGAATGCCCACATACAGGATCTAGATGACTGTACCGAAAACAACGGGAAGTCAATGCTAGATTTTTGCGGGAAACATAACTTAGTTATCGTGAATACAGGGCCTAAGTGTGAAGGGAAGGCCACGTGGGAAGTGGGAAACCGGCAATCGCCCATTGATTACTGTCTCATGACAGCAGGAATTCATGATAAGTTGAGAGAAATGGTCATTGACGAGGGAGGGTATAGTAGCATAGGTGGTGACCATAAACGCATCATTTTGAAAATGGGATATGTAGTTGGGAAAGACAGCAAGGAGTGCAAAATAGCCAGTTCAAATTTGAACGCTGAACAAATAACAAATATAGTCACAAGATTCGAGGAAGAACTTGGCAAATGCCAAGAGTGGAATATAGTGAGCTTTTAAGTGTAATAACGACATAAATACGGAACGAGAGACAACATATTCGTTGGAAAGGAAAAAAAGAAACCGAAAAGCTGGTGTAACAGGGAGATACGAGAAGCGATCGCCGAACGACAGAAAGCATCCCGAGAGCACAGGCAAGCAAAGAAGGCGCAGTTGCTGCAGGATGAAGTAGCGAGTAAACGGGAATTGTATCGGGAGAAAAAATCTATGGTTCAAATAATGGTGCAAGCAAAGATAAAAGGTGAAAGTGCAGGTTGGTTGTCAGAAATACATTGGAAAAAGAAGGCCCCACCTAGAATATTTTGGAACCACATAATATTATTAGGCAGAAAGTCAACAACAATTCAACAACGTATTCTAGACGAAGATGGAAACAAACTGGAAGGGGACGCGGCATTAAATTACATCCGAAAAATAACAACCGAATCTTTCCAACGCGATGACGAGGTTGTATTTGAAGAAAAAAAGAGCATGAGAGAGAACCAGATGGAAAAGGAGCTGAAGCTGACAAATTTCAACTGGAAGAAAGCCGAAGAGAAAATTTCTAAGCCCACAGGGACAAGACTAGACGAGGTTCCCGTTAGGCATATTAATGAACTAGGACCAAAAAGTAAGGAAGCTCTGGTGAAAGCAGCAGAAAAAACTTTAAAAGATAGAAGAATACCAGACAGCTGGCGACAGAGTAGAACTATTTAACTTGTAACGATGAGGGGGAGAAAGATAGAATTCACTAGTATAGACCATTGACCATTACATCGGTAATATACAGGTTAGCAATGCAGGCATATAAATTAAAGCTACAAGCATGGGCAGAGAATAATGGCGTTTTGGGAGAACTTCAGAATGATTTCAGAATAGGTAGGCAATTGGACGATAACTTATTTCTTCTTATTCAGTGTATTGAAATATCAAGAGTAGAAAGCAGACAGTTATATGTGGCCTTTTTAGACATTTTAGAGCGCATGACAACGTAGACCGCAACATTTTGTGGGATATTCTGGAAGGGGAAGGCTTTGGCGACGATTGTCTACAGCTTTTGAGAGATATTTACCAAGAAAGTATCGTTTGCTTTGAATGGGAAGGGATGAGCAGCGAGGAGAAAGTTGATATCAACAACGGACTGAGGCAAGGGTGCACTTTATCCCTAATGCAGTTTATTATGTACATTGTGAGAATGGAAAGGGCGCTAGAATTAAGGAAAAATATCGAGTTGAATCTCTCATACAAACAGGCGAGTACAGTAGTAGAACAGCAGCTTCCAGGTTTATTTTATGCAGGCGAAATTGTGTTGCTAGCTAACAAGCAAAACGATTTGCAACATCAGGCTAATATCTGTGGACAGGAGGGCGAGAATTTAGGTTTGAAATTTAGCGTTAAGAAATCAGGTGTTATGGTATTCAACGAAAACAGCGAAGAGCAGTGGCAACACAGGGCCAGGAAATACCTCGGATAAAAGAATATAAATACCGTCGTATACGGATAAACGAAAGCAATAGATATATGGAAACAGAGGAAAAAAACAACGGTAGTAACGGGGAAGAGAAATGCAGCCATAATTAAACACAGAGCGCTATGAGGATACAATAGGTACGAGGTGCTCCGGGAAATGTGGAAAGGTGTAATGGTTGCAGGACTTCCATTTGGAAATGCGATTGCTTGCTTGAAATCAAGGTTGCAATCAGGACTCGATGGCAACCAACCAAAGTCTTCCCGTGAGGGCCCAATACGGGCCCTCACGGGAAGACTACAAATGAAGCTGTGCAGGGTGATATGGGCAGCACAAGTTAGTTTTGAAGTCACGGAAGCTCCAAACAAAACTGATTATCAAGAATGATTGAGGAATATAGAAGAAAGTAAATGGGCTGGGAGAGTGTAGAGGTGTCTGTACAGGAAAAACATTGATTCACAGTGAAGGAAAAGAACTAGCAAGCTTACCAGCAAGTATGCTGCCTGTAGGGTGAGCAGCACAGCAACAAAGAACATCAAGCGGGAAATCGGAGAGGCTGAAATAATCACATGGGTGGCGGCAATGGAAAAGAAACCTGCCACGAGTAACTACTGAAGAGGAAAAAAGAAAGAAAATCAGGAAAGAAACAAATTATGATAATTCAAAGGCAAGCTGATTACTTTTCGAGGCGAGATCAGGTTGCCTTAGAACACGCAGCTATAAAGCGAGATATAGGAAGGACGAAGAAGCACGTGCTTGCTCCGGTAAAGCTAGGGAAACGATGGAGCATGTTTTATTAGAATGTGAAGATATCTGCCCAAAGGTCGATTTAGGCACCACTGGCCTCCTTGAAGCACTTGGGTTCAGCGAAAACAGGGGGAAAGTAAACATGTCCGCAATAGAGATTGGTAAGAGGCAATTGGAAGATTGGTGGAAGGAAAGGAGGGAAACGAGAAAAAACGGAGACGTAAAAAAAGTTCACAATAGGGGATCAGAAAATTTGGTTATGGGAATTTATCGTGTTTTTCTTTTTCCTTTTCTTTCTTTCTTCTTTTTTAACCTAGGTAGGCTATTAGGCAGTATAATAGCAAGAGCTCGGTGGCGAAACCCACCGCCCCGTTCCAAAGGGGACGCTCATAGCATCCATCCATCCATCCATCCACCCACCCATCCATCCATCCATCCATCCATCCATCCATCCATCCATCCATCCATCCGTCCGTCCATCCATCCATCCACCCATCCATTCATCCATCCATCGATCCATCCATCCATCCGTCCATCCGTCCATCCGTCCATCCACCCACCCATCCATCCATCCGTCCATCCGTCCACCCACCCACCCACCCACCCATCCATCCATCCATCCATCCATCCATCCATCCATCCATCCATCCATCCATCCATCCATCCATCCGATTCGGGTTCGGCGCATCCGCTGTGGCGAGACGCTGATCGTTAGGGGCCCTCTACCTTGATTGGAGCCTGCTCTTAGGGAGATATCACTTGAAGCACCTCTTCATTCCTAGATCATTCGAAACGTCTTTTGTCGATGAATCTACCGCGGTAACTCAGTGGTTACAGCGTGTTCAGCTGCACGAGCTAGCCGGCTCAATTCCCGACCGCGGCGGTCGCACTACGGTGGGGCGCTGAGCCAAAGCGTTCGCGGGCCGCGCTTTGGCTGTAAGTAAAGGAATCTCAGGTGGTCGAAATTAATTCCGACGTACATCATTACTGAGCCCCTCGCAGCCCGTGATTTGCTTTCGGAAGTTAAAATCCTTAATTTAATTACCATTTTGTTAAAGAAGCATTCTTTTTTTGTCTCTCTCTCTCTCACTCTCTCTGCACCTTTCCACCTTTGTAGGGGAAAATACATCGGTTTGATACTTAATCGCTGATGCATGATTCTGCAGCGTTTCTTTTAAATCTTACTCCTGCTCTCCTTTATCGTACGGCCAAGCCGGCCAATTGTAGTGGCCTTTCATTGAATGTGTAAAGAACTGATTCGCATTAAAGGAAAGATGAAAGGAGCTTTTCAGAGTCATTGGTCGTTTTACTGGTGCATAATTTGGTCACGCACCTTGCCGGAGCCGCCCTCCTCGGCTGGCGTCCCAAGGCAGACGACGCGGCCGGGAAGGTCTGGCGTCGTTTCGAGCCCCTTTTTGAGCGCCAGTGAGGCGCCCAGGGCAGCTTCGGCGATCAGGTTGTGCCCGCACGCGTGGCCCACTTCGGACACCGCGTCGTACTCGGCCACGAAGCAGATGCACGGGCCGCTTATGCCAGGCCGCGAGTACTCGGCCCGAAAGCCCGTCGGCAGGACGTAGCTGGGTGTCACCTGCACGCAGGCACTGTCTCCTCCACGGCATGCCACCCGCCGTGGTTGCTCAGTGTCTATGGTGTTGGGCTGCTGAGGACGAGATCGCGGGATCGAATCCCGGCCACGGCGGCCGCATTTCGATGGGGGCGAAATGCGACAACACCCGTGTACTTAGATTTAGGTGCACGTTAAAGAAGCCCAGGTGGTCTAAATTTCCGGAGTCCCCCACTACGGCGTGCCTCATAATCAGAAACTGGTTTTGGCACGTAAAACCCCATAATTTAATTTTTTTTCCACGGCATCCGGAAGCGGCGCCGCTGCGCAAAGGGACGCTATGGAACATAACGCACGCACGTCATCAACTATAGCAACTCACGATATATCGAAGTGCATCGCGCTTCCCAGAGTAACGCGGCAACACTGTGTCACGCCTTTTACGTGTGGCGCACTAAGCAAAGCCACGGCGTCCAAAAGAAGTTGCAGCCTGCTGCTGGCGAGCGCGTGTCGCATTTGAACGTTGCGTGGAGAGTGCACACGGCATGGCCGCCTATTTGGCCGCAGTCTTGAAAGCATGCCGCTCGGCCACAGTTCACATAGCACCAGAGGGCTCCGATATAGTACTCACATGCTTTGGGCGCCTATCTTGCGAAAATGTTCTTGAGCTAGAATTGTTGGTTAGCGCAGATTACGGCCAGTCGCGGTTCTGGACATATTAACGGAGGCAGCCTGCCAATGGAAAACTGCACGTACGGACGAAAAGCTTTGTGAATGTGAACACGGCCTCAATTTCGTTGTCTTGAATCTACACACAGGTAAGTACATTTCTCGCCCAGCAGTGTTATCACCTAAACTAGGAAACAGCAAGCTTTATCTTTTGCGTCTTCCTGCGTCCTGAAGATTTAGCATCAAAGCTTCCATTATTCTTGAGGAGAAAAAAAAAAGATGGATACGGTATATATATGACCCCCCCCCCCTCCAAAAAAAAGAAAGAAAGACAAAATACATGCTTGAGACAGGTGCGCTGAAGTGAAAAAGAAAGTGACTCGTCGCTGGCTCCTCCTGCGGCTCACCTAGCTACACACTAAACATTTTAACACCCTTAAGGGTGTAAATCAGTTTGTCGCCAGACGAACACCCTAAGGGTGCTGTTGTCTACACCCTACAGTTGGGGTGCCACTATAGCACCCTAAAAGAAGGGTGTCCAGCAAAATAAATTTAGGGTGTAAGGGTGCCCGTCCAAATTAACACCCATCTGTGTGGGTGTTGGAAGGGTGTACACCCTTTTATTTCTAGCGTGTATGGAAGGCAGATTCGGCAGTACATGCCTTCAATTACTACTATGTACAGCGATCCACGTGCAACTATTGTGTGTGCCAGAAGGTTCAAGTTTGGCTACCAAACGCACTGTCGAACAGCCGGCCTTGAAGCTTCGATAGGCATACACAACACCTATACGTGTGGATCACATTACATATTAGTAATTCATGGTGTATATTGGAAAACCTGTCTTCACTGCACAAATACAACCTAGCAAACCTGACACTTTTGAGCATGTATATCAACACCAAGGTTATCACGATTTCCATATCCAAATAACATGCAACACAGACTGGTAAGATATATGCTGCATTTTCAAGAAAACACAAATATATTTATTGCATGCTGCAATACAGAGTACAACACATACATAAATCACATGAAATATAAACATGCACAATCACTAAACACATCGGTAAGTACAAGAACATGTACATTCCCCACAAAGGTACCTAAAATATATGTATTGATCAAATCTGTTATTAGAGAAGAAACTATGTATAGCGGCACTGAAAGAGCCTGGGTTGATTCGCAGTGTTTTGGGCCACATAAAGGAATAAATTTTTAGTATTAGGCTCCAGTGAACGAAAATTCAAGTTTTGATGCCTTAAAAACAGGCGTATTGCAAAGGTGAATTAGGGAAGCAATTGAAATGCAGAGCAAACGCACAAGAAAGACACCTGTTATTTTGTACACTAATGTAATCGCAAAGCATTATGAAAAGTTTGGAAAGTCGATGTAAAGCATAACTGGCCAACATTTTTTAGACTGAAACAATACTTTCCAAGCACAGACATGCTTTAAGTGAGGTTTATGCCAGGAGCCTTATTGCTAATTTTCTATTTCCAACAAGATTACTTGAGCACAAAAAATACGTAGAATTTTTTAGTGCCTACATTGTTTGTCCTCTTTTGTGAAAAGAGTTCTCTGGGCTAAAGGTGCTGTGTAGCGGTTTTTCTAACTACAATACCAGTTTCTATAAATTTTTGTTTTGTAACTCTATGGCACTGGTACATATACAATATGTAGTTTGAAAATAGGTTCTTTTCTTACTATAAATCAAAAGAGTGCATATTCCACATCTACTAGTGCCTGGGTGCAAAGTGCAGTAGCAGGCCTGATAAAAACAAACCACTGTTGATTAAACGATTTTGCTGAGCACAAAATGTGGACAGTGTTTTAAAATACATAGTAAATTTCTAAATTATTTGCACTTAGATGCAGTAATTGAAGATTAAGGTATAGCATGTGAGCATGCAAATTAGCAAATATGGTTTAATAAATTAGCCATACTCTGGTTACTAAAAGAACACAGGCATAGGCAGTCATGCAAAAGTTCAAGTTAAATATCACACTGATAACGTTTGCCAGCAAATGGTCGTATCAAACATTATAATTATACTGAACAAGGGTAGTTTCTTGGGATAGTTTCAATTAATGAGATAAAATTACGTACAGCTTGAATGACAAGAACTGCGAGAGATGACAGACTGCGCTGACTTCCAAGAATATTTAATTACGTTGCCACATAATGTGTATTTGTACAAAAGCGGGCATGCGCAGAATATGAGTCACAAGGGGTGTCTAACAGCAAGTGACTGTACTAAGAACATCGTCCTTTGAAAAAAATAAACATTAGAATTTCTGTCTGTTGAGATACAAGACTTCACTAGGGGTCAGCATGATAGAGGGGTCACTAACGCACACACTAACCAGTTTTCTAGTGAAATCTGCTTCTATAGTTTCCCGGATGACCTGTGTCTCGCTAAAGCTTCCGTACCTTCAAAGAGGGGCACGCAGCCGCAGTCCCAGCAATGGATGCCGAAGTGGCCTTGAACAGTGTTATGGACGTTGTTATTGTGCTCTCCTAAATGATTGTTTAGGCGCCTGCCTGTCTGTCCAACAAAGTCAAATGAGATATTGTAAAGCTTTGCCTCCTTAACAGCCTCAATAAATCTTGCTCCCACGAGATGCAACATAGCGTTGCTGCACAGGCTGATTGCCTTTCTTGGGTTGGCTACCCTTTGGCCTTAATTTCAGCCATAGCGGAACAGCTTCTGAAGTGCACAAAACATGATGGGCGCACTCGGTCAAGGAACCAGCCGGTTGAAAGACACAGGTTTGCAGTGCTACCGTATGTTCATGATGTCTCCCATAGGCTAAAAAAGATTAGGGAACCTGCAGAAATCACAGTCCTTTTCTCAGCCCCAGAAAAGCTGGCAAGGCTCTGTAAGTGTGTAAACGCGCCTAAATCACGTCAGAGTTGTTGCTCTGCCGGGCACAGAAAACGTTTTGCGATGTGTGCAACGAATGTGGTTTCCCAAATTCCCATTTTGAGGCAGTAAATATATTGGACAGATAGGCAGGCGCCTAAATGATCGTTTAAGAGAGCACTATAACAACATCAATAACACTGTTCAAGGCCACTTGGGCATTCATTGCCGGGACAGCGGCTGCATGCCCCTCTTTAAGATACGGAAGTTTTAGCGACACACAGCTCACCCGGTAAATTATTGAAGCTGATTTCACCAGAAAACTGGGTAGTGTGTGCGTTAGTGCCCCCTCTATCACGCTGACCCCTAGTGAAATTTTGTATCTAAACAGATAGAAATTGTGATGTTTTTTTTCAAGTGACCATGTTCTTTTTACAATGACTTGCTGTTAGAACACCCCTTGTGACTGGCTTTCATTTTCTGCGCATGACCCCTCTGTGTATACACACACGATGTGGCAACTCAATAAAATATTGTTGAAAGTCAGTGGAGTGTGTCTCTCACAGTCCTTGTCCTTCACGCTGTACGGCATTTTTTATACTGAACAGCCTATATTGATTCAAAATTAGAAAAATATAGTACACATCTGAGCTGCAAAAATGCAAGTGATGCAGCAAATGGCCTTTAGCTTTCCAAAAGAAAAAGAAATGTTCACGGTTAACCACGAGGTGCAGGGACTTCATTCTCTGAGCATCTTGACCAATAAATGCAGTGCATGGCATTGCTGGAATCTTGAATCCTGCATTAGCAAAATAAGAAGAGAATCATGAGAATTCAGTCCGTGCAATTACACATGTACTTTGCAGAAAATTTGATAATGCAACAAGCTCCTCAAAGTAACAAACTTAATTAATGTGACTGGGCAGAATGCACCGCTCAGGCAACTGGGCAAGACAAGTGAAATACAGGAGAAGTTTCTATTTTGCAAATTAAGGAATTGCATGTTACTGTGAATGCTAAACCACCATGTCATTGTGAACACAAGGCACATACAGCAGCAAAAACATAAATTTACAGTAGCCTTTTCACCATAGAAAATAAGAGTGAATAAAGACTACCAATGACATCTCTCAACAACAGACATTTGTCCAAGAGTGTGTATGTGACCTTAATACAAAAGTGACATTATGAAATCTGCAATATATCTGCAATATCTGCATTACACTTTATATATAAGTACTGCAGGTGAGAAACTTACGGGATATGGCACATTAAGAGTGAAATGCACAAGGCATTAAAAAATGACTGTTTTTACACATTATCACACTGCGGGTTTCCGCAGAACTACTACGTCAAACTCTTGCCTTTGCTTCGTGTTGTCGACAAATTCGACTTCGCCCTACCATCTGCTAGCCGCCTGGTTAGCTCAGATGGTAGAGCGGCTGCCCCGGAAAGGCGGTGGTCCCGGGTTCGAGTCCCGGACCAGGACGAATTTTTCTTCAACTATGAGGCTTTTCTTTCGAGGAATCCGTATGGGTTTCCTTTGTAGCAATTGCTACAAAACGGGTGGATGTCTCATTTTCCCTTTATTCATTATCACACTAGGAGACAAAGAGAACTGTTTTACAGAGAGTGCACACAAAATGAAAATGAGGGAATCCCCACTGGCATTCTCATTTGCCCTGCAATACATGCATCCAGCCCAACAATATCCAACTCTCCAATGCAGTTTATTACACTTTCTGTATCCTAAAATTTATCGTGTATTTCTTATTTACTAATTTAGTAAGAATGGGCATTTTGGCATACTTTCCTCGAAAATTTAGCATGTGTTGTCAACTATTTTTCTTAGAGCGCGCCCCCTTCTTTCAATGGCTTAGCTTGGCAATGCACTGACAAGTAGTATTCCCTTATTTAAACTTATGATCCTTCCTCATGCTCTAAACTGTGATGCCACTCCGATGCAGTTTATGTTAATCTGTGACTATTTACATGGTCCTTCTTTCTGTAGCCTCTCAACTAGAGCCTGAAATTTTTTGTCTCCTAGAACAATCGTCTTTCTTGCCCAAAACATATTGCACGGTTACCCCTCATAGGGGGGGGGGGGGTACTGTATATGAGTTTTCACATAATCGATGAACCTCAGAGACACAACCATTTCTCATCCTGTGTTGCTACTACGCGCATGAGTCACAATGGTTGTAAATTGGCTATCTGCCCTCTCTCGCTTAAAAGTACATTTTGCATATGGAAAATAACCACAAACATCACATTTCATTGAATGAGTGCTCCTGTGCATGTTTTTTTTCCGTCCTGTAATGGCTAAGTTCAACATGGTCAAGTTGTTTGAAAACTGTCCAGCCTCAACCAATACTTTGTGTAGTTTCAAAATTATGATACATTCATTTTTCAAAACTTGTCCCAAATTAACCATGAGACATTTTCATGATGCAAATGAGGTAAGGTTGTGCTCAGAGACTATGATAGGCCTGCTATATCCTGCAAAACTATGTGAAATGAAATATGCTTGCAATTTTCGTGAGCAGCTAGCTCAGTACAATTAGGCACATTACCTGCGGAAACGTTTTTTTACCGCTCCCGAGAGGTCCTGGTTTCTTGTAATTTCTTCAAATCCCTTGCAGTCTAGATTGCAATCCGGTACATTTTGATTTTGATATTACATTCAAAATAAAACCAGCTGAAATTTTAAGGTTTTGATAAGTATATGGGAACAAATTAAAGGTAGAAGAGTGTAATGCAATGAGCAAATAACAAGATCATTGCAGAGAGTAAACAAATATTCCTTTCCTGCAAATAAATTGGTAGCAGGAAGGTCATACGAAATTAGCAGTGAATGCACAAGAATATGATGCTACAATGCCCCGGCATTCTGTGAATATTCTTGCACAAAGAAAATCCTCATTATGAAAGACCATCAAGAAAATGCCAATCTATACTTAGCATACCTGCAGTCATACCTGCAGTATGCACTGTACCATCGGCAATATTTACAACCACAGACAACTGCACATCATATCAAGCTTAGGCGGCCAAGGAGCCTGAGTTTTAAATTATAACTTGAGTTATTATATTACACTACACAACTATATCTACTTACAATGTTGTCTTCTCAACCGCTTTCAAGAAGACATTAACCATCTGTCTGAAGGCGAACGCAAGTGGCTTGCTCTTGATGGGGGGCGCCAAGGCTGGGCATTGTGAAATTGCTGCTACTATGTGCATGACCTGCGAGAAAGGACGCTCTAAGTACAAGATAAACAAATGCTATTAGAACAAAAGACAAGATCATTGGCAATGAGCCTCGTTTTGGTTTGCACGAGAAAAGCCAAGAATATGGACTTTGTGCTGCTTACTGAAGAAGCAAGCCTCCTTCCAGATGTTGCAGTCATGCATTAAGATTGTCACACAGCTGCATGCTTGTATGCTGCTGTCGCCAGTACGCCAGTATGCTTTGAAGTTTATAATTTCAAGTTAAATTGATTATTGTGTTTTCTTGCCAATTCTTGGCAAACAGACCAGCAATGAAATAGCTCTCACACACATACTCCCTTTTGAGGAGAGAATTCACACACATGCACGCATGCATGGGCGCACACACACACACGCACACACATGCTTCTACCACATGAGCAGCTTCCTGTGCTTGACACACATACATTTTTTTATCCTGTGTCCCTCCTACTGCTAAGGCATAAAAAATGCTTTGTGTTACCAACCCCAAACTCCTCAACCTACACCTCCAGCTTAAACACTTTCTCGAGAGCCAGGACAAGCCTTCTAGCTTCCCCAGTACTCCAAACTGTAGTTACGAATTTCAATAGGGCTATAGGCGACAGCTCTCGAAGGGCATGCAAATTACCCGGAGACCTAAAGCTTGTATATGATACCTCTAAAGCACAACACTTCAAATTTTCAAAATTCATTAAAGCTCCTGAAGACAATTGCTATATACGTAGAACGTCTCGAATAACCTGCCGCTAACAATTTCAGCGGTTGTCTGCATCAAAAGAAATGTGGGCTAATGGGAAATCCACGTCTTTAAGATTGGAATTATTGTAATGGCGGAACACACTACCAGATTTCTTAATCATTTATTTATGCTCTGAATGTAACGTTCCTTTCACAATAAAAAACAAGGATATCGATTCATCAGGGCATGGGAGCAATTGGACGAAGCGTATACTTGGCGCCTTCCCACTGGTCCTCCCGAGAAACGACGCCTCATACAGCAGTTGTCCAGGTAGGCTTGAAACCAAACTCGGCTTTCAGGCGGGAACACTCGCTGCACCAAATCGGAAGAGTTTTATTGCGAGTAAAACTCTACCGACCTCATGCAATACATACGCACGCACACAAAACGCACCCACACGCACACACAAGTATACGCACTCTCAAAGCGCAGACACAAAAGCGCGCACGCGCACATTGATGAACACAAACAAGCACACATACATGCATGCAGGCAGACACGCTAACACGTGCACGCACACACAGCGACCCACAGACAACACACTCACAAAACACGTACGCACTAGACACGCGCAAACACGCCGGCCCATACAAACCGGCATGTACTGAACGCAAGCGCGCGCGCGCGCACGCACGCACACACACACACACACACACACACACTCACACACACACACACACACAGCGAGCCGAGCGCACGCACGCACACACACAAAGCGAGCTGAGCTGAGCGCACACACGCACGCACACACAAATCAAGCCGAGCGCGAGCACGCGCACACGCACAGACAAAGCGAGCCGAAAAAATGTTGAAGGCGTCCGGCAAGCAGCAAGAGCAGCACGCGACCGCATCAGGGAGAACCAATACCGCGCCGGTTCCTTCGAAAGGTGGCTAAGCCAGTCCTTTTTCTACGCGACGCAAAAGTGGTCGACCACATTTAACTGAAGTGCGAACGACCGTATTACAAGCAGCCGCGCTGAACGCACAAGAGAATCACATCAATGAACGTTCAAGCGCTGAGAAACAAAGCGTAACTATGCAGGCGCACCACGCCCGATGTAGATTTGACAAACATTAGTCACACGGGACGCGATCGAGGTAGTTAACTTGCCCTAGTAGGAGTGCAGCTGCTCTTGCTCTTACATTAGCGAATTATGAATTATGCTACGAAATCACAGTGAGATATTTCTAAAGCGAACAAAACAAATACCAAATAAACGGGCACTTGCCTGAAAGTTTCGATCATGCCAGTACTACCGACCGGGCACGTTGCAACTTCTCGTTTCAGCCTTCGTGGATCCATCTTCCAATGCGTACGAACGCTTTGCTTTGAAGTGGGGCACGAGTAATACACAAAGCATGGGCCACATCTTTTTCTACCCCGCGCGCAAAACTAATCACTCGTTTAAAATTACTTCGCATAGCGCGCGACGCGAACTCACGCGAAAACGAGCATGATGGCGCAGCTTCCGCCTTCCCGTCCTGCCGCGCGCCTAAGTGATGGTACAGCGTTGGCCGTCACTTCCGGTCGCTTTTCATTGGGCATGGAGCGGCCGCGCAAATTGAACGTTTATTCTGACAGGTTTGCATGCTCGCATGGCCGCCTGTTTGCTGCTGCTTCGTTGTGGTCTCTAACTAGAGCGGTGAGGCGGGTAGTTGCTACTACGTTTCGTGCCGGGCATTTTATTTTGGGGTGGGGGGCGCAGTCTGTGCTGCATCACTGAGGGTACAGTACACAAATCGGGACCGTGAGCGAGACGATCGGCGCTCTTCTGCTGGTGCGATTAGATTATTCGCTGCGTCCGAACGAAGCAACTTTGCGAGGTCACAGCGTAGTTTCAGCGATATCATGGCTCGATAAAGACGCTCACATCTTGGTCGTGTGACAGCGACGCGTAAACATTCATGAGGAGACTGAAGACTGCGTTTGCAAGTGCGTATGCTCTGGATAAGAAATTACAGCTTTGACGACACCAGCCCTTAATATATAGGCTCAGCCTTACAAGCTGTATTTGAGGATGCACTTAGAAAGGAGATCAGTAGCTTAGTAAACCTCTGAATGAATTAGGCAAGGTACGTGGAAATTCGGGTTTGAGAACTTCCAACGTGATCTCGCCTCTATAAGTCTTCTTTATGGATTCACCATGCAAATTGTACGTTGATGCCACTGTACAGCAGAGGCTCGTCCAACAGCACGTCCCTGTTTGTTCAGCAATGTATCCAAACAGCTTCTTCCATTTCACCACTTTTTGTTGGGCTATTAAGGGCACCGAAATATTAGTGCAGAATTGCGCAAGTTGCTCTCGTGTTTTCGCTCTGCTACTGCAGTTTTTCTAGAAGTGTTTAATTGCATGTTAATATTCCTGAGAGCACGAAAAATAATGATAACGGAATTGTAAGCGAAAGGGCGTTCTTTTTCTGGATGATACATTTTTGGAGTGGCCGTCATGCCAGTAACATCAGAATCCTTGAAGAAATATCGACAGTCACTTAGGAATGGGAAAACTTAATCGCTTCACGCATCTACACTTGGAATTGTCACGTGACCATGATACGTTAGTTCATACATTGTCGCGTGTTCTTGACAATTCTACCATAATCTCCCGTAATGCACCGTGCTATAGTTTGTACGAACCTTAATGCAATTTATTCCACCCTTATTCACATTATTTCACATTATTTACCCATAATCGCTCATACTTAACGTTGTTGTATTTACTACCTTCTGTATCACTACTGACGTCATCCAAGACGGTGATGACTTCACATTTTATTTATTTATTATATACATTCGAGGCCTAGTAGGCACAACAGAAAGAAGTGGTGAAAATATGCAATAATTGCAATGCAGCGCAAAAATAGAAAATCAAACCATAAGATAATTTGAACGGCGGCCTTGAATTAGTGGTGTCACAAATTGAGACTGTGGAGGCGGGAAGGCGGTTGCATTCAGTGGCTGTTCTTGGCAAAAAGGAAGAATGGCACATCAATTTTGTGTTGATGGTCGATGCAAGACGAGAACTTGGTGTGGTGAAAAGATTTTCTTTACGAGAAGGGTTAAATTAGCATATTCTATGAAAAAGACAGAGACGAAAGTATTTGCGACGTAACCAAAGGTCAGGTTCACCTAGTGTTTTTTTCATGGACGTGACGCTAGAATGAAGTGAATAATTTGAGAGAATAAAACGGGCGGCGCGGTTCTAAATGCGTTCTGAATGCTTTCAAGGGAAATGACAAGATTGGCATGAGCAGGGTCCCGTATGGATTGTTGTTGCGGAGAACGCCACCTTTCCTACCTGAAAGGCCATGAAACGCTTTCGCATTAAAAATGCAATACATACACACATTGCTGAATGCGTGGACGTGTACACGTTACTCAGATTTATGCATCAATACGTTCAACACCCTTCAGGCTTCGATTTAACACCCTTCTTTGAGCAAAGTCACACCTTATGTGTGGTATCCACCCTTGTGATAGGGTGCTTTGGCCGAAAAGGGTGCTAGAAGGGTGTGAGCATGGGTGTAAATGCCGAAAGCACCCCTACTAACACCCATAAGGGTGTAAAAATGTTTAGTGTGTACGTTATGATATGTAGTAGAACAAAGATGAGACGCTGGCCCAAGTCGCTTACCCGAAATCCAGCCTTGTAAAGCTCTTCCGTAAGCAGGTCGTGCGCTTTTTTTTCCTCGAAACGCACTTCCGGCATCCTCCAGATGGATGCCTGCACGTCGTTGAGTAATTTGGCATTCACGTCTACCGTTTCAACGATGCAGCGTGCCACGGGATCCATTGTCAAAGGCGCCGCTGCGATACCGCGAAGGGCGAGCGTGTGCGAGTGATGCGGCGAACTTGTACGCCCCAAGGTCGCGCTCAACGTCGCCTTCCTCACCCGAGCTCGGGAGAGGCATTGAAACCTGCATCACAGAAGCACAGAAGCATCAATACAGGCAAGAACCGAGACACGCAGTGAACTTTCAGTAAGGAAAACATACTGAACCACCCTGTATTTTTTTCTTTTTTATAAGGGTTCCCGCATATCACAATGAAGAAAACATATAAACGTAGCCACTTTCGTAAAAACAAAAAAATGCAGGAGTGGCTTATTAAATGTGCTTTTATCCTCCTTGTAAAATTTCCCCTTTAATGTAATGAGTTGGCGCAGATGTCAGGGTGGCTACTTTGTAGCGCGGCCGCCCAAATGCCCAAAGATGTTGATGAGCATTCGCTACAGACACAAGACCAAATTGCTTTCGATATTTCCCGTGTTCCTCAGAGGATAGACCTCAGGTCCAAATGATGGTAAGTGAGAAGGCCGCCCCAGCCCCGAGTCTCCGGAGAAACAGTATCTTCTCCGGACAAAAGTTGAGGGCAAGGCATACTTGGGAGAGATTAAAGAGCATGTGTACTGCGGACGAAGGAGTTTTTGGTACTGATGACTCTCGCAAGCCGTCATTCTTGACCGACAGCTCTGTCGTCTCGTAGCAGCTCCAGACTGATTCAGGCATATTGCCAGCGCCCCGCACAAGTACCTAGAACCATCCCAGCTGATCGAGCCTATCCGCTCGACGTGAAAGACTTGCCTCAGGGGAGCACAGCGCTATGTCTTCACCATGGCTCTCTATAAAAGGGTCGGAGCTTCATGGCGATGATGATATGTTGGTTGTCTGGTGGCAGTGGAATGGCTTAACTCACAACGGCGGATGGACCAAGAATCGTGCAGTCGGAAGAGATAACTAGATAAAAATATTTCGTTGGGAATAAATAGAATACAAGACGGTTGCTATTTCTTTTGTAAAGCCTCGCCGTTGTTTCATACAAGTTCGTCACTAGTAAAAATATAATATATAAGTTTGAGTTCATTTTATGTAGAAAAGCAATGACATAAACCTAATGTGCTTTATTTCTGTTCTTCGTCGTAGTCGCCGTTCCCTGCGACGGCAAATTTCGTCACTCAAGCCCGTCGTCTACTTACTCGATCAGCCTCATAGTTTTTATTATCTCTCTCATCGCTTCATATTTTTGTTGCTTTAGTCTTATTGTTGTTAGTCCGCGCCGAGTGCCCTCAATTTCTGTTTTTTTTTTCACCTTGTTTCTAAGCTTCACAGAGAAAAGTTAAATCGAAGACCCTTCGATTCTCTTAGCTCACGCTATCCGATTCTTGGTCGATCACCCACAGTGGGTATGGGCCACAGTTTCTTAGGCATCGTCATCATTTGCTGAACTGTATCCACTAGTGTCACAGTAGAACGTGGTGTACTACTCTCTAGTTTGGTCTCACAGGCCTATCTTAATGGTTCCAACTAGCCCTGAATTGTCTCTCAGCTCAACCCCAAGGCTGCCCTCAGCAACTGCCTGTGCCGCTCCACCGTCCGTTCATCATCGCTTTGTTATATCTGTGTCCCTTACAACGCGCTTCCTCTTATAGCGTTTAAATATATGCAGTGCCATTTGATACAAGTTAAATAAACGGAGAAGAACTGGAATTGCGCCAGACAGCGCCAAATTGACACATCTCCAAGTGATGCCGTATTCTTCGAGTCGGAGCTCGTCCAGTCTTTTTTCAAAGTACTACTTTTCTTTATTTTTTATGAGGGGGGGACGAATAGGTGCCTTCCACGAAGATTTTAAAAAATATATTTATTTTTTATTTTTTATTTCTCACTTACTTCTGTTGTTTTCTCAGAATTACTAATCTCCTTCCGCTTGCATCCGCATCTTGGCAAATTCCCGATGGTGGGTAGGAGCCACTGATAGAGGACAAACAAACAAACAACGCAGAACGCTGATCCCCCATGATGGGTATGCTCCACTTGCGCAGAGGAATAACAACAGAACGCAAGTCTTTCAGGTCTACTATTTTTGTGAATTTATTTGACTTTGCCACTGAATTCCTGTTTCCTGCTTAGTTGTGATGCAGATGGCGTCTCACGCGCGTCCGGCGGGCTCGGCAGTGCCCGCATTGTCTGCCTTCAGGAAGCGCAACGGTACCGAGACCGACACGGACAGTGACGACAGCGGGCACTACTATGTCAGCCGTGGAGAATCTTGTGGCGACAGCTCCGAGCTGGTTCTGAGCCGTAAAGGGAACGATTCTCAGCGCATCACCGAATTCGAGCACGTCCACAATGAGATCTTCGCGGAATACCGAAGTATTCACCATCCTTCGCATGCCCGTTCTCACCTCTGTCAGCATGAGGCGCCTGAACAGGCAAGCTCTGTCAGTACATCTGGAGGTGCCGAATGAAATCAAAGATATCGGAGGGAGCACCCGTAAGAACGTCTTAGCGATTGACGTGGAACATGTGGCTTCGTTGGTCTTTGCGCGAAGTCATGGAACTTGATGGGATGGAAGTCGGTCCTCATATTCCGCTGGGCAAGGAAGTCAGCACTGGCGTAATTTACGATGGTGATGAGACCATCGTTAACAGCAGTCTATCGGTCCTAATCAAGCCAACTACAGAAACCCTGTCATTGCAAATGTGTTTCGTCTCGGCACGCGTAAGGGCGTATTTACCGAGGAGGGGGCAGGAGAGGCACTGGCCCCCTCCCACACCCCCATCACCGTCAGAAATGGAGCGGTCAAGTGTGTCATTTGCCCCCTCACTTTTGAAAGCTGGCACTTTTGGCTGCACGATGGAAAATAAAATAAAAAAACAGCAGAGGCCGAATTTTCTTTGCGAATGCATCAGCCACGTAAGTAGGGCTTTTCCTTTTTACGTACCTTCTGTTTGGGCAGTGAGGATGGTTTTTGGTGCCTCGCCGCGAAGAGCTGTAGCAGACGACGAACGGGGTGCGCCATACACGCTGGCATTGCGGAGAAGGCTGGCGCTGGGCTGCTCCCGTCATAACAAATTTCACGTCGCGCCTCTTTCATCCTGCCCAGTTTTTTTCGACCGCCTAATCATATTTGAAAACATGAAGTTAGCTGGCTATATTTAACCTAAGGGCGTGGCATTGTAAGCTACGTATTATAGTCAGCTGCGCCCAATGATGGCGTTCCTTATGGCATGAAATTTTTGATTATCAGATACCGGAACTATTGAATCTATGTATATGTCCAGAGGCTGTCGAATTTCATTGTGTAATATCCACTTATCCTACACATATTGGAGAGAAAAAGAAAAGATCTCTAGGAATGTCAACAGTTGGGCGAGTTGGTGACCAATCGTTTTGGCGGCTGTTATTCTGTGCGGTCTTTCTGCATTTTTGTGTGGGTGTTTTTGTTTTGTGTGTCATGCGGTAACAAGAAAACAATACTGTCGAACGTGGAGAGCCCTTACAATACTAATACAGCACAGCCTTGATTTTTTTCTATGGGCATGTGCCACTTCTGACGTTTTCTTTTTTTATTATATTTTTAGGCTGTTTCAACATAAGGGTCACACTAGAAAATGTTCTCTGGGCAGAAGCAAGAAAAGTAGAGATTTCATGTATTCAAAAAGCGGGGGTAACCTTTTGGATGGTACATACCGAAAGTTTGAACTCTGTAGGTTGCTTACGTGCTTTAATGATACAGACTAAATAACTACTGTCTCCCGACTTTTATGCGTTGTACAAGGCATTTAGGTGCTTTTCTTTCTTTCCTCTGTAAACTATGTGATTCACCGTATCTATATATTTCTTTGAAGTAGGAATCGTGTTCTGTGAGACGAGCGATAAATGTTTAATCTGTGTGGGTTCATCGCAGCCCTTCTATAGAAAGTTCTTAACCCAGCGTTCCAAGGTGTTATACTGTCGTTACTGCAAATCCTATAACAACGGCACAATATACGGACTTCAAATTCCATGAAAATAGGGGTAATTTTTAGTAAATTGTGCTGCGAAACTGTCGCGTACTTGTTTGAATGCATTGTTATAAATAATTATCGAACCCTTGTTTTCTTCTTTCCTATTTTCGAGAGACATAAGACGTTCGTAGTCGGTTTCTGCAAGGTCCTGGATGAACTAATCAAGGCATCTTGGTTATATTTGGCGGAAATAAGGAGCGCGTTATGGGTAATGTGTAGGCTAAGTCCAAAGTGAGGGGACAATTAAATTACGACATTTACAGTAAATTACGGATGCAAATGATCGAGATCTTTATCAATGTATCCTACGGACAAAGCAGAATTTATATCGCTCCTCTGAGAGATGAATCGAGATAAAATCAAGCAAGCATAGGGGGTATGCTATGCCATCAGCTATGGTTATCGTTCTGGCTAAGTAAAATGTACCTTGTTGAATTAGTGGCTTTCAAAAATTCCTAACAAACTAGCAAGAATAGGGGGTATGCTATGCCATCAGCTATGGTTTTCGTTCTGGCTAAGTAAAATGTACACTGTTGAATTAGTGGCTTTCAAAAATTCCTAACAATAAGGGCTCGGAAGAGTTACGTGCGGGCAAGGTTTCAAACGGTACCGAGTAACCTTTTAAGGAGTAATTGCAGGAAAATAAAACGCTTATTTCAAGAGCTCGAAAAAAGCAGTTTCGTTTGAAATTAGTTTGTAATTCCGAGAGGTCGGAAGCATCTGCTGGCGTTTCCTTTTTTTCTCTGCTTATCAATATTGCAAGTAATTTATGTTGGCTCCTCTGATCCGCATAACCTCGACAACGCAGTTGCCTTACTGGCGATAATATTATACTGTAGACTTACGCGCCAATATCATTATTTGCTGCATTATTAAAATTGTATCAAATGTCTATTTTTATAAGCGTGGTACTGCTGCTACTGTGCGGGGTCAGGGACTTCTGCCAGGCACTAATTGCCTTTTGTCACTGTATTATCTAGATATTTTACATAACTATAGGGGATATATTGAGATAACTTTTGGTCCACCACGGTTCACCATGTGTGATTGATAATAACGTGTAGGGCTGTTAATTATAAAATTGACTGACAGTAGCTCATTCTCTTAAGACAATAGCAATTTTCAACACACACACACTCACACACGCATATATATATATATATATATATATATATATATATAATAATAATATTTGGGGTTTTACGTGCCAAAACGACTTTCTGATTATGAGGCACGCCGTAGTGGAGGACTCCGGAAATTTTGACCACCTGGGGTTCTTTAACGTGCACCTAAATCTAAGCACACGGGTGTTTTCGCATTTCGCCCCCATCGAAATGCGGCCGCCGTGGCCGGGATTCGATCCCGCGACCTCGTGCTCAGCAGCCCAACACCATAGCCACTGAGCAACCACGGCGGGTAAATATATATATATATATATATATATATATATATATATATATATATATATATATATATATATATATATATATATATATATATATATATATATCAGGGGCGTAGCCAGTGGGGGGGCTTATGGGGCTTCAGCCCTCCCCCCCCCCCCACAAAATTTTTTCGTGCTGTCCATGCACCGCCGACCAAAGCAACCCCCGGCGCCGGAAATCACTCTGGATTTTGTCTAGAATGGGGGTCTTTTTCACGCTCGAAAAGACATTTTACCGCGAACATTGCGAACTCGGGCTGGATTTTGCGGAAACGCCCATGCACCGGGAGTCACATAACGCAAGCAGCCCCATCCGAGCACAAAGTTTCAAGGGCGTTTTGATGGCGAACGGGCTCGCCGCGGCATCTGCGGAGGCCGCGGATCTACGGAGCGCATGGATTTCGATTCTGAAACTTTATGGGTATAAAGTTCTCATGAACTTTTGATGCGAAAGGTGCATTGACATTTCCAAAGTTGGGCTTTAGATTTTCAATTGCGGAAATTTGTTGGTTTAATGTTGTTTTAAACATTTGACGCCAAAGGTGCATTGACTTTTCTAAAATCTTACATCGGAAGATACAACGAGACAAGCCAAATCAACACACTGTCAGAAAAGTTGACAAAGCCCGCAGCGAGGTCCAATGAGACGAAGCGTTGTGGTGGTTAATTTGTAGCGGCATGTCACAAAATAATCAACGTTTTTTTTCACCTACGCCAAAGCATCCATGTCAAGACACTAAAGCCAGCAAAGGTAACTACGTTCGTATTTATTTTTTCTACTTTGACTTTTACTTGCGAGGACACGTTGAGCCTCTTCAATTTTTTTTGTTCTCGTTACCCTACACGCGCGCTGCCATAAGCCAGACAGAGCGCATGCGTTTTTCTGGTGTTGCCCCGACCACCGCGCGGCGCAATTCGGAGCGCGTTCGGTTTTTTCTGGTCCAGTAGGTTATCTCCTTGCAGAGTTTTTGACACTTTATGGCTAACAGACTAGGAAAAGAAACAGTGGTCGCTCGCCGCCATCACTGTGGAAACTCGACGGATTGCACCGCGTTCGCTTGAGCGCAACTTCTCTGTACAGTCTTGTCTCGTTGGTGTAGGATTCCGAGAAGTATGTGTATGGAGGGCTCTCCGTGGACCTAGCGTCTCACGTTTTCTTCGATATTCCTAATGTACCCACATTAGGTTCATAAAGTAAGCATTCGATTGTGGCCAGCATACTTTCCTTTGCGCTTGTTCATTTCGGTGGCCCCGCCCCTCAAAAAGAAAAAAAAACAATACATTGTTGCGACGCAGAGAATTGTCGCATGGAGAAAGTTTGATTTTGTTACTTGTTCTTTTGCAGAAAGTAATGGGCCACGGAACGCTTCAGTTGCCGGATACTCTTATTATATTGTTGCGATAACAATTATATGGACACTCCAGGCGCATTCCTGCCGTCGCAGGCAGGAATGCACGGCACGGAACGCACGGCAGGAACGCACGGCAGTGCGGTAACATCGTGACCGCGCGCTGCATGCTGTATGTGCGAGTGAAAGAGTAGGGGGGGGTGGAATGGGTAAGCCGGCGATGGTGGCTCAGTCTTGTGTGCGCAAAGGAGAAAAGCGGGGAGCAAGCGCGCCGCCTTCCATCGCACGCATCGGGGGGAGTGGATTGAATGGGCGCGGGATCTAGGATTCTGTGAATTTGTGAGTGCGTACCATGTTTTTTGCCTTGTTTGATGCTTTATATACGGTGACTTTTTCTTAGATACGTAGATATATTGAAGATATATTGCGAGGTTTCGTGTATACGTGCAGTGAGCTTTGTTTCCAGTGACACTCTTCTGCCCTTTATCAAGCTGTATCTTTGTATATTCCACTGTATCTTCGTGTTTCTAATGTACGAGGGCGAGTCAAATGAAAGGGAGCCTACCCACCCCGCGCAATTATGGTTCAGTTCATTACCTGCAAGGCATGCGCGTAGGACACAGGCATCTCTTATTTACAAAAGTGACACGATAAAGGTCCTTTAATGCTCTCGTACACTGGGTTGCACATGGTTGTGTGACATAATGGACGGTACAAAAGTTGAAGAGCGTGGTGTCGTGAGGTTTTTGACGGCTGAAGGTGTTTCCTTAAAAGAAATTAGTCGTCATATGGCTGCCGCGTACGTTGAACATTGCATTTCATTGGCCAATGTGAAGAGTTGGAGCAAACGGTTCAAAGAAGGACGTGAAAGCGGCAAAGACGATCAAAGACCGGGCCAAAGTCAACGTGCAATCATCACCAACACAATTGCAAAGGTTGATGAGCTGATTAAACAAGAACGGAGGATAAGCATCGATGAACTGGCAGAGCGTGCGAACATCAGCCACGCCTCTTTTCACACCATAATTCACGAACATCTCGGTTATCGGCTCTTGTGTGCGAAATGGGATGCCCAAGATTTTGAACCACCGTCAGAAGAAGGAGAATTTCGGCGGTGCCTTGACTCATCTGATCTGGCATGACAATGAGGGTGACGACTTCTTGTCCGCAGTTGTGATCGGGGACGAACCATGATGCCACTACTACGAGCCTGAAACACGACGGCAAAGCTTACAGTGGAAACATTCAAATTCACCACCCACAAAGAAAGCAAAGGCCGTCATTTCCGCCGGAAATGTGTTGCTGACTTTTTTTTAGATAATCAGGGGCCATTACTGATAGAATTTGCCAAATATTGAGAGTATATCAATTGTTTCCGATATTGTGAAACGCCCGATCGGCTGTGAGTCGCAATCAAGAACAAACGACTATGAATATCGACGAATGAGGTCATCTTGCTTCACGACAATGTCTGTCCCCACGTCGCGGATGTGGTTAATACAAAACTGGCAAAGTTTAAGTGTGCAACGCTGCAACATCCGCCATACAGCTCAGACTTGTCGCCTTGCCACTTCCACATTTACGGCAACTTTTGGGAACCAGATTCGTGTCGGACGATGATGTGAAAGAGTCAGTTGCAGATTTTTGAAGCAGAAACCCAAGGAGTTTTATGAGACGGGAATCACGCGACTCGTTAATCAATAGAACAAATGTCTAGTTGCTCATGTAGACTACCTTTAAATAATGTCCCCCTTTGTCATACGTTTGCATTGGCGAACTTTCATTTGACTGGCCCTCGTATATTTCGCAGAACTCGTGCTTTTTATACGTGCTCTCTGTTGCGACTATAATTTCTGTGCAATTACTCGCGAAACACGGCCGGTGGCAGCTGCTCCTGCGTAATATATTGGAACAAATGATAGCGTCATTGAGATTTTTCACTAGCCCTTGCATATGTACAAGAATGTAAACAAGGTTCTTTAACAAAGTTTCGTTAACATATTTGTCCTCAACTTGTTCATTTCATGGCCTTTGCATTTTTTATATCAGTGGCATGTCCTGCTTTGCTGATTTCGAACTGATATAGTTCTAAAGTTCGTGTGATATTTTGTTTACTTATTAAATAGACAGAAAATATGGAAGCATTGATATCAGTATTTTGGGCACAATTTTTGGCATATACTAGTATATTCTTTTACAAAAAATACATATTTTACTTGTTTTGACAGTGCGTAGCGTTCAAGAAATCGTTTTCAGCATCTTTGGCAATGACAATGCAGTATGTATTTGATCCCTCGACAAATTGTTGAAGAGGAAGCTTTAGCGCGGACCCAACTTCGACGCGGCCTATTCAAATGCATGTAAAACGCAGAAACGGACGGACGGAAAAAACTTTAATGGGAAAAGGACCTGCGAGGTTGCCAGACCAGGCTCAGGCCACCCGGGCATTATGTGCGGTGAGGCATAGCCTTTCCACCGCTGCCCGGGCCCGCTGGATAGCCCATAATTGGTCGTGTAGTTCTGAGCTAGTCAGAGCGCTTAGCCATCGCTCCTCGAGAAGGTCCGGTTCTATCTTGTCTTCTACATATGCTGATCTGATCTGTGTGCACTTCCATAAGATGTGTGCCATGTCTGCGTGTTCGTGTTTGCAGAGCTTGCAGCTCGCGTCTGGATATTGTGTCGAATTTATTCTGTTTAAGTGTACTGGGTTTCGGAACGTTCTGGTTTGCAATCTTCTCCAATCTGTTTCTTGAGACCTGTTCAGTTGTTTGTGGGGTTGTGGGTATGCTTCTCTTTCTTTCGTGTAGTGTGTCAGTATGTCGTGGTACGTGACCAGTCTGTCCCTGTCGTCTTTTATCGCTTCTTCGTAGTCCTCGCCTCCTTCGTCTTCTCCATCGCCTCCGCGCAGTCCTTCCCCCTTCCCCGGGGTTTAGGGGTGTTGGGCCGTCACTGTCCGTGCCGCGGTGGGTTAGTTTTCGCACGACTCGGTGGGCTTTCTCGTTGAGGTTGGTAGTGGCATTCATGGTAACTTCTCCCATATGTGCCGGGATCCATTTGAGGTATTTGGGTGTAATTGTGCCGTTCTTAAAGTCTTCTGCTCTGCGGTTCAGGATTTTGGCCGCCTCGGTGGAGACCTAGCTCTTTGTGAAATTTCTAATATCCGTCTTGGAGTCGCTGATTATTGTTCTGTATTGTTGCCAACCGTTGATTATAGCCAATGCGATTGCCGTTTCTTCCGCTGCCTCCGACGATCTGGTCCTTACGGAGCCCGCAGTCACGGTCTTTCCTTTCGTGCATACGACCACCATTGCGAAGAGGGAGTTACCTGTGTCAGCGCCGACACCACCGTTGTCGTCCCTGTTTCGGGATACCGCGAGGCGTCTACGAAGAGCACCCCCTCCCGCGCACCGTGGCTTTTGAGAATCGTTTTCGTGCGGCATTTTCTTCTCTCGACATTGTGCACGGGGTGCATGTTCTTCGGGATATTTTCCGTGTTAATTGCGGCTCGGACGTCTGGGTGAATCTGCATCTTGGGGCCGTTCATTCCGTAGTAGTTTATGCCGATCTTTTCCATGATTTCTCTGCCCGCCTTGGTTCCGGAGTGTCTTTCAAGTTGCGCTATCCTCTGTGCTCCCGCGATTTCCTCCAGCGTGTTATGTACCCCGAGTTGTAGTAACTTTTTGTTTCTTGTGTATTGGGGGAGACCCAGTGCTGTTCTGTACGCTTTTCTAATGAGCGCGTCGATCTTGTCTTTCTCAGCCTTGTTCCAGTGGACGAACGCCGCCTCGTACGCGACGTGGCTGATCGCGAAGGCCTGAACGAGCCGTACGACGTTTCTTTCTTTAATGCCCCTCCTGTTGTCGGAGACTCTCTGTATTAGCCGAATGGTCGCCGCGACTTTCTTTTCCAGGCGTGTTATAGTTTCCGTGTTTGTTCCCCTGGCTTCGATCCAGAGACCCAGGACTCTAATCTTTTGGACCATGGGTATCTCCGTGCCTTTCCTCGTGGTTAATCTGATTCCCCTTTAGTGTAGTTCCGCTACGCCTCTGGACGGTTTGCCGAGCCTCCTGGGGCGGTAGAGCAGCAGTTTCGATTTCTCCGGCGAGAATTCTAGTCCTGTGCCCTCCAGATGATTTTTGGTTGCCTCCACCGCCCCTTGAAGTCTGTTCTCCATATCGCCCTCGCTTGCGTCTTTCGTGGTCCAAATCGTAATGTCGTCTGCATAAACGGTGTGATTAATGCCTTCTATTCGGTCCAGTTTTTCCGATAGTCTGATCATGACGAGGTTGAAGAGCATCGGTGACACGACGGACCCTTGCGGTGTGCCAGCGCTGCCCATGTCCACCTGGATACTCTCCTCCTCGTCCAGTCTGATTCTCGCTGTTCTTCCCGTAAGGAAATTTCGGATAAAATTATACGTTCGTTCGCCCAGGCCGAGTCGCGCGATTCTGTCCAGGATGGCAGTGTGCTTGACCCTGTCGAAGGCCTTCTTTAGATCAAATCCAAGTATTGCCCTCAAGCCCCGCCCCGTGGTGTCTATGACTTTCTCCTTGAGTTGTATCATGGCTTATTGGGTAGAGAGCCCTCTTCTGAAGCCAATCGTGTTGCTGTGGTACAGGTCGTTTGACTCCAGGTAGCCGCTAACTCTACTCAGGCAAGCGTGCTCCACCACTTTACCAACTCAGGAAGTGAGAGAGATCGGTCGCACGTTCTGTATTTCTAAGGATTTACCCGGCTTGAGGATGAGGATCACGTCGGACCTCTTCCATTCGTCTGGTATCCCGCCGTTCCGCCAGCACTCGTTGATGTAGTCTGTCAAGCGGCTCGTTGCCTTGTCGTCCAGGTTCCGGAGCATCTTGTTGGTCACTTTGTCGGGGCCCGGAGCCGACTTGGTCTTGATGGTCCGCAGGACCGCCTTGATTTCTTGCTGCGAGAAATCTCTGTCGAGGTCTTCGTTGGGAGAGCCCGAGTAGTTCCGGTGTTCAACGGCTGGAGGTCTCTCAAGGTACAGCTTGACGATTTCATCACCCATTTCACGGATGTTTCCTTTGTATTTGTGTCTGAGCTTGGTCATTTCCGCATTCGCCGCTGTCTTCGTTCCCGGTGGGTCTAGCAGGTGCTTGAGGATCTTCCACGTCTTGCTCGTGTTGATGTTGCCGTCCATGGCGTCGCATACCTCGTCCCAATCCTGATTGCATAACTTGGCGCAATGTGCTTCGATGGTCTTGTTTAGTTCCGCGATTCTGCGCCTTAGATTTCTATTGTGTTTTTGCCCTTGCAGCCGTTTCTGGATGGATTTTTTGGCTTGTACGAGTTGCGCGAGCCTGCTGTCCATCCGCGGAGAGTGACCACCACCGTTGTCGTCTTCATGTTCACTTCGAGCCTCCCAGTCATCCCACTGCATCTCGGTCGTGGCCTTTTCTACATCTCGTAGCAGCTTTCTGTTCCATTCTTCTATGTTACTTATGGTTCCCTGTTCTTTTTCGTCTCTGATTTTGCGGAATTTGTCCCAGTCTACGAGCCGGAACTTACGCTTTATTCCCTTCGTGACGCGGGCCTCTCCTAGGGCTATACTGAGTATCGTGTGATCGCTCCGCAAGTCCTCGAAGGTGTTCTCCCAGGTGATTCTGCCGGCTCTCCTGCATAGCGTTAGGTCTGGTGTGGTGTCCCTATGGGGGCCCGCACCCACTCTGGTGTGTGAGGCCGGCTCGTTGAGAAGGGTTCGGCCGGCCTTTTCTACGAGGTCGGCCAGATCTTCTCCCTTCTTGGACGAGTGTCCATATCCCCACTGCTTGTGCGGAGCGTTGAAGTACCCTCCGATGACGAGCCTGTTGTTGCCGGCGATGGTCAACGTTTCGTTAATTAAATCTTCGAAATTGTGTGTTAGGCCCTTTTTGGACGGGCTGCTGTAGACGTTCAGGACGAAAGTGCTGCTCTCCTTCTTGCTGCGTGGCACGACTTCTATGAGGATGTGGCTAATGTCCGTAATTTTTCTCATAATTCACGGGATCGCGACCAGTCTTTTTTGACTAATGTTGTCACGACTATGTCCCTCCTCGTTCCTTTTGTGCGTTGTTTGTGGGCAATTTTGGCGTGGTCGAATGTTTTCTGGAGAATGATTACGTCGGGCTTTCTTTTTTGCGGTCAATATAATGTGTTGTGTCATTGTTGCTTTTTGCTTGAGAAGCTGCGGCAGTTCTACTGCCAGATGGCGAGTCTTCCCTTTTTGGTGCCTGCCATCTTTACGACATCTTCTTCTCCAGCTCTGCGAGCCGCCTGTCGTACTTTAGCGCCTGTGTTTTCCTCTCTGCCTCGCTGTCACTAATGCGCGCCGCCAGCATCTCGAACATTTTCTCCATTTTGTCAGAGAGCTTGTTGAGAATGTCCTCAAGGACGTCAGTTTTCTTGTGCTAGGTCGGGGTCTCTTGACCTCCTTTACCGAAGCGACCTGTTCGTTGGTCTTGGTCTCCGGGATTTTACGCTTGGCGCCCAGTGGGTGTGCTACATCTGCTGACATGTCCACTTCCTCCTCCATGGCTTCGGTGGATGGGGTGGAGACGGAGGCGAAGGCGGCTGACGGGGCCGACGATTGTGTCTGCATTTTGGTAAGTATTTCACTAAGTGTTTTCTGTAGTTCGTCAATTTTTTTTGGCTGATTCGCTGTTTTTTTTGTCTTTTCTAGCTCCTGTCTGAGTAGCTGGTTTTCCGTTCGATATTCCTTCACGGGTTCCTCTATGTGTTCGTACTTGCCCCTATCGTTACTGGTATTGCCGGACCTTCCCGATTCGCGATTGGCCACTACGTCTGACCAGCTCACCTTTGCTGGTGTCGTCTGTTCTTGCGCCTTCCCCTTCGTTTCGTGCTTCGTCCCCCTCGAGGCGGATATGGACCCACTCCCGGTCCTGTCCCTGTTCCTGGACCTGAACCTCGAGGTCGGTCGTCCCCGCGCTCCCGGCTTGGACCTGGATCTGGATCTGTCCCTGGACCTGGACCTCGAGATCGGTCATCCCCGCGCTCCCGGCATGGACATGGATCTGGATCTGGACCAAGAGCTGGACTTGGATCTGGGTGCGGGAGATGGTTGTGTGTGGTTGCTTTCCCCGCCGTCGGGGTCTTGTGAGCCGGCTACTCGCAAGAGTTCTTCTTCGTTTCATCTTGCTGTCCATTTTCTTAGTTTTACCATGTACGGCGTCTTGTATTTAGCCCTGCAAGTCCGGTCCGCCGTAGGGTGAGCTTCTCCGCAGAGCTTGCATTTAGGTGTGCATTCGTGGTCTTTGGCCGGGTTTTTGCTACCGCACGCCGGGCACAGCTTGTCGTCCGGTCTGGGGCACACATCGGATCTGTGCCCGAGCCTGCCGCAGTCTTTGCAAAAGTCTATTTCTTTCCGATAGAGGGATACTCTCATCATGATGCTGTTGAAGTGCACCCACGCGGGGACCCTGTTGCCCTCGTACAGTAGTATCACGGTGATCGTGCTGCCCAGTCTCTTGCGTACGCCAGAGGAGGGTTCCTCACGTTCACCAGTGCGTGCACGAGCTGGTCTTGTGTGTAGTTCAGGGGAACGTTGCGGATTATCCCCTTGGCCATCTCTTCTGGTGCCGAGACGTACACGTTGGTCGTGTGCTTCCTCCCGTTGATTGTTAATTCCTTGATTTTGGCGACTTTCGTCGCCGTCGTCTCGTCCGGTGTGCTTACCACCAGGATGTATTGCGTGTGGTTGGGGCAGATCGTGATGATTTCGTCGCTGCTCACTTCTGCTTCATTGCGTATCGCCTCGTCTAGGCTGGCGCTGCACGTGTTTCTGATGTTCAGCCCGTCTCTCGGTCTTAGGATTATCTTGATGTCGTCTCTAGGTAGCCTGGGTGTCTTGCTTGCTCGTAGAATCTTGTTCACTATGCTCTTCCCGCCTCTGCGCGTCGGGCTTCTCCAGTGGGTGCCTTGCTTGTCTGCCTCTTTGGTAGCATTTGCGCGGCCCTTTCTTTTGTGCGTAACTTCGATCCATTCATCCGCGTCGCAGTCCTCGGCTCGGCTCGCGGGATCATTTCTTTCTCCTCTGGACTTGGTATTCAGGGTTTCCCTCACTTCTGCCTCGTCTACCTCCATTTCGGAAGTGCTTCCGATGCTCTGGCTTACACTGCGACACCGTTTTCCGACCTACCGGGGGCCGGTAGGGGTCCACTATATGCCTAGAAGGCGTTAAGCTTAGCTGGGCTTCTCACTTCGAAAAATCTTCGAAAAAAGTCGCTCACCCCGGGTCTCGGTGTCCCTGGGTTCGGGTCGATTTGCTCTATCCAATGGTGGTCGGTTTTCCTGGTATTTGACTCGACAATTCTGCGGAAAACATTCATAAGGCAGAGCCGTCGCGAAGTGCGTCCGCAGCGCTGGCACTTCTTTTCTGAGATAACCCCTGGATCGCTTTTAATGAAATTTGTTGCATTTGAGAGAGAAATTTTAATTCTAGTGTCTGTTGTAATCGGAATTTCGGTTTAGGACATGAATTTTGTTTAAAATATTTTCAGAAATTCGAAAGATCGAAAAGATAGAAGCACGACGTTGACAAATTAATGGCTCTGTATCGAGAACAGACATTGCGCTTCTGTAAACGGCATCTATTATAATAATCAAACCGGGCAAATTTGGTACGTCAATTGGTATCTTACGTGAATTGGTTACGTTGTGCGCAAGGGTTCTGCAAAAGCCATATTTCCAGAATACTATTTTTTTAGAATCATGTAAAACGTAATTTTGTTCGCTGTAGATGTTATATTAGATGCAATTCACAGAGCTTTGATATAATTTTTCGTTGTTGAGTTACAGCTTTAAACTTGATGGTTTCGTTTTCTGAAAATTTGTTATTTATGCCAATTTTAATAAAGAATTGACAACCTAAATGAAAAATCCGGAACCAGCAGTCCCTAGAATTTAAGCTTTTCTTTTAAATGCAACAAACCTCGTCAAATTTAGCGCAGTGGTTGCCGAGAAAGACGAATTCTCCTTTTACATGTATTTAGATAGGAGCACCCGAGCTAAAGCTTCCTCTGAAGGGAGGAGGCCGAGCTACAATGTGAGCCTCGCCCCCCCCCCCCGAACGAGATTTCTGGCTACGAGATATAGAAAGATATAGAAGACATCTTTCTATATCTCGTAGATATAGATATAGAAGATATAGAAAGATATGGCTACGATATAGAAAGAGATAGAGAGGGTTGGATAGTTTGTGCATTGCGTTTCCGATGGCTTTTATCATCGTGTTTTTATTTATCTAAATAGCCTTAACTCGAAGCTGCACAGCTTTGTGACAATGGCGTCCAGACAGGATGAGGCCGATCGTAAGCGCACAACAGAGGGCGAGCAACAGCAGGGGTCTCAGAGCTTGTCTAGAAAGGTGAAAGCATGAGCCTTCTGAAGGTGGAGTGCAGAGCTTAGGTGTCCTGGATACGCGCCTGTAGTGAGGCCAGAGCGCTCAAGTGCCCACATTGCAGCGGGCTCCACGATGCATTCTCGAAAGACTGTCCTTTGATTCGAAAGGAAATCGTAATAGTGAAAAAAAATGATTAGAGACCACTCGTCCCACCAAGGAGCAGCCGTATCTATTAAGCGACGACGATCGCGTCGCCGACTCCGTTCAAGAACCTTAAAAACCTCTGTACCACGCTAGCCACGTCCAACATCCCCACCTTCTCTGTCGTCCAGGCCAAATGCAGTCGGCTCTAAGGATAAAGTAGTTTCGAACAGCACGGCAGCTGACGCTTGGCCTGAGCACCCGAGGCTACATGCACCTGCTGAGCGAGATCAGACTTAGACAGCAAGGCATACCTCGTCTGATCCTGATAAATTGACGGATCAAGATAAAAAAAATTGTCATGCGCAACTCTCTGGCGAGTGCTGTTCGGGTTCTTCTGGACAAGCTACGGACACCAACAGCTCAAAGTGCGTTGCAAGTGCTGGATGTCATCACTCCAGTTCTCGCAAGCTTTCACAAGTCTAGTGCTTGAACCTGTACAGCAGAATAATGGCTCGTCCATAACAACAGCGATCGTTTCGGGATGATGTCAGAAATCCTTCCATATTCCAATGGAATGCGAGAGGCCTGAGGTTTCGCATTTTGCATTGAGGATGTTCGCGTTTGAAAACCACTTTCCTATAATGGTCATCTGTGAACCCATCTTATCAACTACCATAAGACTATCAGGATATGAACCTTTCGTTTCAGGCGCATCTGCCCGATGTTCTAAGGTTCTGGATTACATTCGGAAGGTCCTTACGTGTTTCATACAGTACGTACCGCCACACCACGATAACCAATACGTATGCGTTACTCTGAAAAAGAAGAGGCTGTTTTTTACCCTTATTGGCGTCTACTTTTCCCCAACAACTCAATTTGACTGCAAAATATTAACAGATTATGGCTTGACACCAGGTCCTTGGATAATTCGAAAGGAGTTATCTCTCCTCATGAAACCTAATCAAATAAAACTTTTCTATACCAGGAGAAAAATAGCGAGGATAGAATTTTTGCACTCCTTGTTAGATGGAAAGCTTGGCATCCCGGCCACACCATATGTCATGCCGGCTTTACCCCGCAAAACAAGACACACACACACCAATAGCTTAACTCCTTATTTCGCAAAAATGAATTCCCACAAGTTCTCATTTTTTCCGAAAACAATAACTGACTCCAATTCACTACCTGAAGAGCTTCTCACGTGTGGAAACTTTAAAAAGGCGATTAACGATATTTTTTAACCATCAATTGGAGAGTCTTTTTTTTCCACTTGCATTGCGATCCTTTTGAAGGTGCCAGATCTGTATATGTATTTCGAGTGTTTTATATCTGCATGCTTGCATCTTAGCATATATGCACATTGCTGTTTGTACAATTCATTGTATTCCTTCTTTGAATTTGCCTTTCCTGCTTGGACCAAAAAGGTCTGCAGTATCATGTAAATAAACAAAACAACAACAACAGAAGGCTTTAACGCTCATCACCAGACACGGGAAGCTCGAGGATAAATTCAAGGGGCAGGTAACTCATATCTTTTGCATCAGACCACAACCTGTGTCTTCTAAATGATGGAAGCCCGACATTTCTGCGAGGAGCGACGTACAGCAGCTGCCTAGATTTGACAGTGGTGTCACATTGCCTGACTTCGGGAGTGCAGTGGTTCACTGATCTTGAAACCAATGGAAGTGTTCATATTCTTACCTATTTGAGAATCGATGGACTGGAAGTCTCATTACCGGTTGCCACTGGACAAACTGACTGGTCAGTCTTTGAAGATATTGTACAACCCTCACACAAGAAAATATCGCAAGCAGGTTAAAAGACATAATTGCAGACGCGATGAAAGATTGTACGCGTTGCTTCACATATTCGTCGAATCATACAGTATGATAGCGAATTGGAAATTGGAACACACACGAGCAACCCAGTCATAAATCTGCTACCTTCCGTCCACACAGGACACGCGCTAATGGAACTAAGAACGCTTCTCAGTGCAAATGATGCACTTCCTAAAACCTACGCGGTTAACCTTAGAAAATAAAAAAACGCTTATAATAAAGAAGGTTAACTAAAACACACGCGCGCTATGATAGGCCTCTCACCGATAACCTTGACACTCAGGTTACTCACACACAAAAAAAGAAAGCCTATATACTTATTAATGAACATCTCGCGACACTACATGTTTCCAAAAAAAAAAGCATCGTTCAAATCTCGAGCTTCTCAAACAAAACATAAAAAGAGCTCATACCTTACATATTGAAAGAAATCCTAGTCTCAAATCGCGAAAATTTGCAAATGTTCAAAAAATAAAACAAAACAGAACGTTGCACTTCTACGGAAGCTCTGTTTGTCTCCCGTTCCAGACGCCTACGACTGACTCATGCTTTTGAGCCGTACCCGAGGTGGTCGCGGTCCGAAAGCTACTCTGGCTACCGAGGAACAACAAAAAGGGCTGACTCACTATCAGCTCCCCCAAGACGTCCCCTGTCCCCTGCCAATTTCCGTCCTGGCGCCCCGTTTTCATCACGACCTCGATTGACCGCGTCGCTACTCCCCACCTGGTCTCGTCTTCCCACCTTGCGCTTCTTTGGACTACACGCTGAGCTTCGAAAAGAACGACGGAACGACGAGGAATTTAACTGCCCCGTGCCCCTTGTCCGCGTCCGTGCAGAACATGCTTGTCGGTCTCTATTTGACCGGTGGCTCGAATGTCTTGGATGGGTCAACATCGTCAACGACGACCGCACCCTTCTTTTCTTCGCGCCCGTCGCCGTTTTTGGCTTCGCTACATTAGCCACCGCATTCCGATCTTTAGCGCGTTTTTTTCTGCGGCGCTTTTTCTTTGAATACTCTTTCATGTCGCCTTCTGGCGCCTCGTGCTGGCCGTTACACATCTCATCGGCCCGGATCGGTCTCTTACCCGCACAGTCTGATTGATTTTCATTTAAATCAACACTCTCTCTGCCTCGACTGCCGGACAGCTCAACCGACTCTGGAACAATGCAGCAGGCTTTACTCGAGTTATGCAACTCGCACTCTTGCGAACTGCCCTTTGCTGCTTTGCCCACCTCACGCTGTGCATCGACACACAGCCCGTCGGTCTCGATCGCTGTCTCACGCGCACAGTCCGAATGATTCCTAATTAAATCATCCATCTCTTGGCTACCTAGACTGGCGGAGAGCTGCACCGATCCCTGAACAATGTAGTTGTATTCTCTTGAGCTACGCAGCTCGCAATCCTGAGAATTACCCTCAACTGCATCGTCCAGCTGGCACTTCACTTCGGCACGCAGATCTGACCTGACATGGGTGCTCACGTCTGTCGGGTCAGCGGTATTCTGTGCTTCGTTAACTACCTCGTTAACGGTACATGCGACGCACATGCGCGGTAACTGTGCCAGTTTGTTCGCAGCTGGCCTAGCTGTCTCTACAGTCCTCTGTTGGCACAGCACCTCGTCGCTCTCACTATACGGCCTTTAACGGCCTCTGTTGCCACTAAGGCATCGTTAGCAGCTAGCGTTTTCCCTTCACCTATCAATGTGCAGCCAATCTCACAGGCAATACTTTTTTCGTCCGTTCTTGGCGAAAATCCGCTAGATACTTCCTTATTCTTGTGCTCTGTACTGCATACAGAATTTTCAGACAGCCGTTGTCTCTGTGCCTTTAACTGCTCAAAATATTGCAGCTCTTTTATCAATGCTGCCTTCTCTCTCTCGTACTTTTGCTTACGTTCTTGATACGCACGTTCACGTTCATTCGCACTATCTTGACGCTCACGCCTAAGAGTAAGTTTTGAAACTCACGCTTCCGTTCATTCTCGCGTTCTTGACCCTTACGCTCACTCTTACGTTCACGACGCTCACGCTCACGTTCACGACGCTCCCGCTCCTGTGGTTCTTGTATCACCTCCCAAGCAAGCTCAATGCTTTTATCATCATTGCCACTATCTTTAATCGCCTTTATGATAGCTGGCGTTTTCATCTGTTCGTCCGCCTACACTCCCAAATCGTCGCACACCAACAACACGTCTAACCTCGTCAACCTTCTAAGATCCATGGCAGCTGCCCCGACTGGTGGTTAGAACTGTTTTCCTTAATTAATTTGCGCAAGCACACAATGCAAAAAATTCCCGATTCCTAGAACTATCAAAAGGAACACACAACATTTGAAGTCTGGCGAATCAAAAGGAGAAAAACTGCACCCTCACTTACGGTTGCAGCACCCTGCCATCTGGTTCATTGGTCCACTGTTCCCGGTTCCTCAGGACTCCCTGGGTCGAAGGCTCGCTCTTCTTCGCTACTCCCAGTTTCTTAGGACCTCTTTTGACGAAGGCTCTCTCTTCTTCGCTCTTCCCGGTTCCTCGCGACTCGTTTGGACGAAAGCTCTTTTTCGCTGTTCCGGGTTCCTCAGGATTTCTCTCGACGAAGGTTGATCCGCAGCGCTGCCACCAGTTGTTGCATTTGGAGGCGATCCCACCGCTAGCAACCAGTTGTAGGAGTTGAGGAGGACTTCGGGATGAAAACTCTGGGAGGCTTATTTACATTATGTACAGTGAGCGCCAATTAACAGTCTTAAAGTCATTACAGGCCGGCAGCAACTCGGACGCTGCGGCCCGTGGCAAGAAGCTCGAAAGAGATGAATCAAGGAATGCTCTAGGAATGCTCCCGGTCTGTGTCTTTTAAGCCCTTCGGTGTCTCGAAGACACGTCACGTTCGGCCAATGGGCGAGCCCGCTCAGGTGACGCCATTTTCAGCCAATCGGCGAGCCCGCTCGGGTGTCGTCATTTTCGGCGAATGGTAGGCGCCCGTGCGATGGAGTCACACCCGGCGAAGAGAGTCGCTGCTTGGTCCCCCTGTGGTCTTGCCTTCCTGACTTGCAATGCGCCGTCACAATAGATGGATGGGGGCGACGCCGCCAGGTTTTCACGGCGCATTGCAGCCGTCTTGCTTCGGGACCCACTTTACCCGCAACAGTGCCAGGCTCTCGCTTCACTTTCGGGAAGAGTCAAGTAGTGAATAGCTCCACCGGCGGCACACGAAGTGGGGGCCGCCAACTTGTTTGCACGTGCCGCGCCTCAGGAATGTGGTATCCGTGTTTCTGCGCTCCTTAATTAGCTGTGGTGCGATTCGATGTGGTCTGGGGAACTCGAAGTAGGCTCAGGAAACGGTCCCGTATATAACAACGCATATCTTTTTGATAAGCGCCGGGTTGCATGCATTCGAGCGTCACAAATTTTTCCAGCATTGCTTTTAAATCTCTTTCCCTGGCCTTCTCTTCATATCGTAGTACGCTACTTCTTTCAATTGCCTTGATTTTAATAGTTTGCTTCAGCAACTGCCATTCCTCGCCCAACTTCATAGAACTGTCTTTTCCAAAAGAAATCAGAGCATTCGCTACCGTTTCGTTAAATCTATCATTCCGTAGGAGCTCAGCATTCATTTTCCACAGTTGCCAGACGAATTATTTTTGTTCTTTTTTGCGGCCCACCCTGCATCTTACCAGGCAGTGGTCAGAAAAGGATACGGCAGTAACTGCATAGCACTGGCATTTTTCTACTGAATCATATGATAGATAGATATGGTCTAATCGTGCATGACTTATTCCCTGGAAGTGGGTGTACCTAACTTCGCGTTCAGCTCCGAAACACTGAGCGATATCCTGTAATTCAAATTCTTCTATGATCTGCGCCATGATATCGCTGTTTTTGTCGTAAATTACGCGTCGTGTAGCCCTATCTTCGATGTTCAATACACAATTGAAGTCCCCAACACAGGCTATCGTTTAGTGCACAGAGAATTGGTGCTTCAAGTTCAAAGAGAAATTTACCCTTTCTTGCACCGTATTAGGCGCATAAATGCACAGCACACGCCATGGGACATCGCAATAACTGAAATCACAAACGACAAGTCGACCGGAAGGGCACGAAAAGTAACCGTCTATGACCAGGCTTGGAAGCTTCCTAACGAACAGCACACACCCTGCCGAAGTCCCTAAGGCGTGGCTCACTACCGTATAGTAGTTATACGTGAATCTTTGCACCATGCTTCCGGTCTGCTCCTCGCCGTCTACCTTGGTTTCTTGCACTGCTAAAACGTCGAGGTCGTGGTCCATTAGCAGTCTATACACCTGACTCTGTTTCCTTTTGGCAGCCAGACCTCGAAAGTTTAGCGTGCCGAGGTTATGCGACGGGTTGGTAGCCATTATTAATGAAAACCCGAGGGGAGAAGGCCCGGTGCATGTTGCTCACCTTAACGTCTAGCTCACCGCTAGACGGCTCCATGCCCATCCGGTGGGCGTCGCCCGAGTTCGTCTTTGGTCGGCTTCGCGTTGGGCCTACGGTCGGCCTCCAGGTTTGGATTAGGCTTCAGCGTGGAGCGCCTTCCTGGAAGCGTCTCAGCAGGCGGTGCCTCGGAGTCGCCGGCTGCCTTTCCGTCGACTTTCTCCTCCTGCTGCAAGGACCTCTTGACCGGTGCCGAGACCGCTTCGACGTGGGCGCTAGCAGGGGTCGCGTTGTCGTCTTCATCTGCCTGCGTAGTATCCGTAGCCGGCTGGCGGCTCTCCTTTTCTTGAGGGGCCGTCCTCACGCTCTCGAGTGTAGCTGCTGGCTTCTTGGGGGCAGGAACATTATTGCGTCCTCCTACGGTCGCCGTGGTCGTCCCGCTAGTTTCTGCCACCAGGTTGCCGTTTCCAGCTCCCTTGGCCGCATCCTCCGCCTCGGTCACATCCATCATATGTTCTGTACTAGACGGCTCGCTCTGCGCCGAGCCCGCGGCTACTGCGTAAGAACGTACACAGTCCGCGTCGTTGTGTCCGAAAAGCCTGCACCGGGAACAACGGGGAACTTAGATTCTCGTCGAACGTGGCCAGAGCCCCGGCAGCGCAGGCACTGCATGGGGCGACCTGGGGCTACCACCAGCGCAAGCTCGCCGGTGACGCGGATCTGGTGGGGCAGGTCGTCAACTTTCATCCCAGTCTTGAGCTGCAGCAGCACTGCTCGGGTTGTCGAGCCCTTGTCGGATAAGCCATCCACTCGCCAGCGCTACCGGGTCACTTCAGTCAATTTGCCAAAGGAGGCCATAGCGGTCTTCACGTCTTCGTCATCCACCCCATGCAGAAGCCAGTGGATACGAAGCTTCACCTGTTGTTCCTTGGGGTCGATGACCAGGCAGCGACGCACCTTAGCCTGCAGCTCCTTGTGTGCCGCCAGCTTTTGGGCAGCCTCGGCTGTCTTCATCGTCACCGCCCATACATGGTTGATTTGGTACGCTCCAAGGGCAACGACGCCAGAGAGCATACCAACAGCTTGAAACGCGTCTCGAAAATCCTCTACGCGAAACGGGCGAACACGAGCGTCGCCGTGCAAAAAAACTGTGTTTAGAACAATACGTCCTGTAGGTAGCCGAGGCAGTATTATCTGCTTATCCTTATCTTCTCCCGTCGAAAGCTTGTTGCCGCGGCCAAGAGCCGCATATGCCGCTCCATTGGAGCCCATGATCCCGCGATCCATTCAGCTCGGGAGCCGGAAGCAGAATGTGAGCTATACCCCCGAATAAGAGCTCCCAAGGAGAAGTGCCCGCTAATAATTGCTATAAAATAAGTGGAGAACAGCAGAAAAAAGGCTGTAAAGGGGGCACACGGGTTTGAGCCGGGGACTTCTCGATCTGCAGTCGAATGTTCTACCACGGAGCTACACCCCCCTTTTTGTTTACTTTATTTACACGTAACTGAAATGCCATGCGAATACATTGTTAAAAAGAGAATCAGCTTAGCTTATGCTGACTCTCTGACATTAAAATCGCTTGAATTTAGCCAACGCATCGAACAGCGGCAACCACTCGGGCGGTTCATTCTGCGCTTTGTACACTTCACGCACGTAGACGACACTTTCAATGAAGTGTTCTCGCACAGAATGAGCATTCATATCCGCATGACATACCGACATTCTTGTGGAGCATGTACTATGGAGGCTGGGCAGCATAATAAGGTCATATGGAACATCGTTATTGCCTGTGTCTAAGTATCTGATACCACGTGGGGTTATTGGTAATGCTTTCTTTAATGTCCTTTGCAAGATGTCCCAATCAAAAAATGGATCCCAACAATCAATGAAGACGTGATCAACGAAGAGTCTCTGGTTTTTACACATTATACAATTGGTGGTCCACGGCACAAATATTCCCTTGTCGCCAGCCAAGTCTTTACAGGTAGGGTATTTGTGTGGAGATTAAAGAAGAATGATTTTACCGATGGTTTCAGAGGCATTCTTTTAACCCTGTTGAGGACATCATCGCCTGAACCTCCATATTATACTATATTATACATTGTAACTTGCTATAATGAACCTAACATATCATGATACAATTTCTTTCTTTTGACGGAACCAAAATATTCTAGTGAGAAACGAACACTAAGCATACGGAAAGATGACGCTACTTCCCGAAGGAAACCTTTCACTGGAGGGGATTCAATATTCGAACACGAAACAAGGAAGTCAGGCAAAAGATTACTTAATCGCACTTGTGTCATGGTGCGCAAAAATGGATCACTGTGGTTCTGCAAGAACGTAAGCCGCGATACAATCTGGCGTACAAATAGGTGTGACAGTCCAAGACCACCGCTGCGAACTGATCTGAACAGATTAAAGCGGCTGCAGCGTTCCCAAGTTGAGTTCCAAATGAACACAGCGAACACTCGATGCAGCTTCTGTACATTCACTCGCGACATGAATAGCGCTTGCAGTATGTACCATATTTTTGCAACCAGAAAAATGTTGCACACAGTGGAGCGCGCGAACATTGACAGATTGCGCCCTTGCCATGCCAGCGCCTTTTCCTTCATCGGCTGTGTTTCCTGTTCCCAGAACTGAGTACTGTCTTTGTAATGCTCAAGCGGCACGCCAAGATATTTCACAGGCATGGTGACCCACTGTATGTTTGCGAAAGTGCACGGTGTACTTTGCCACGCGCCATGCCAAAATCAGATGCACATGTCCCAGCTGATGGCACTACCTGTTTTTTCACAATAAGTTTTCGCCAGATTTACCATTTCGCTGACACTATCATAGTCATCGCAAAACACTGCTAGATCGTCTGCGCAGGAAAGCAGTTTCACCTCACTCTGCTGTAATTTGAAACCTTTTATTTTCTCGTTCTCTCTAATGGCTAGGCAAAAGGGCTTCAGGTATAATGTGAAAAACAATGACGAAATTGGGCACCCTTGTTTCAGAGATGAGCACACATTGACACTTATCTTGAGACTCTTGTTGATGATCAACCGTGTGCTGCAGTCTGTGTAGACCGTTTTTAAACCATCTATAATCACTGACCCTATGTTCGTGTATTCCAAAATCTTGAAGAGAATATAATGAGACACACGGTCAAATGCCTTCTCCAGGTCTAGCTGCAACAAAGCAACTTTACCCTCGAAATCATCTACGCATTCTAGAACGCTCCTGGTGACTTGTACATTGGTGATTATTGCGCACCCTTTAATCCCACACGTTTGGTGGGCTCCAACTAAAAGTTTAATTACGCTCTGTAACCTTTTCGCCAGTATTTTTATAAAAATTTTAGAGTCAGTGTCCGCAAGGCTAATGGGGCGGTACGATGCAACGCACACACGCTTTATTGGATCGTCAGATTTCGGTATCAGGACCATCTCAGCTGTTCGGAAAGACGCGGGTGTTCGGTTGTTCTTGTGGGGCTGGACTAAAAATTTCTTCACAATTATTGCTTTTTGTTCTTTAAAAGTTTTGTAGAAAGCTGCGCTTAAACCATCCGGCCCAGGAGCCTTTCCTGAGCCTAGTTCTTCTATAGCAGCTTCAACTTCACGCACAGTTATAGACGCTTCGAGGCATTTTTTAACGTTTTCTTCCAATCGTGGCATTAAGTGTAGGAAGTGGCTTATGAAACCACACAGATCAGTTTTCTCTTGCTGAACCGGTCTCCATAGTGTTCAACAAAGGCGTGTTCAATGATCCTGAGGTCAGTCGTCACTTCGTCGTTGTAGCCCATCATCTTTATATCACTGCGGCGAGCGTAAGCTTTCTCGTCACTAAGCGCGCTTTTATTCGGTGTTTCCCCTTGCCACAATCTGTCTGCACGGGATCTGATCATGGCACCGCGATACTTCTCTGTGTCGATGATTTCTAACTGGCTTTTAACTTTCTTGATTTCCTTCATGATTTGACCAGGTGCTGTGCTTTCTAGATTAAGTAGAAAGTCAAGTTTACTGCTCAGGGCTTTTTCTTTCCGCTCCTTTCCTTGTCTCAGTTTACTTGCTCTTTCTATAGCACTCATCTTCAATCCATTTTTAAAATCTTCCCACATGGTGACTACATATTTATCTTCAGCTACAATCAATTGTCCGAGTTTTTCTTTAATGTCATTTACAAAACAGTCATTGTTAGGTCGCTTATCTCTAAATTTCCACAAATCCCACGAGAAATTTGTTTTTCGTTCTTTTGTTCCTATTGTGAAGGCTACCAAACTGTGGTCACTAAAAGAGGCTTGCTTGTTCTCGTACGTTTTACATAATGGCACCAGTTCCAGTTATACATAAGCTCTATCCAGCCTAGCATGACTAAGTCCTTGAAAATGAGTCCTACCGCGGAACACTGTGATCGTACAACACATAGCCAACGTCTTCCAGGTTGTATTCACTGACAAGATTGTTCAATAGCAGTGCGCTACGATCATTGATCGGCAATTTTTTCACGCAATCCTATGGAAAACAAACACAATTGAAATCGCCAATAAAACCAAAAGCTTATCGGTCTTTATAATATCCTCAACTGGTTCGAAAAAAGACTGTCTCTCGCTCTCTCTAAGGGGCGTAAATACAAATAACTCGCCAGAAAATTTCACTCAAGGTAAAATCGACAACAACCAGGCGTCCCGTTTCACACACTGTAACTGCTTCCACGCTTGCATTTCCACACTTGCACTGAGATCATTCATGGCCGAAGCGTCCGTAGACCTCGCAGCGTGGAACTTGATAGTCTCGGCGAACATGACCGGTTGTATGGCACCGCATGCAAAGCGGGGCGCGGCCAGGAATGACCGCAAGGACGAGCTACCCTGCTATGCGTAGCTGGTGCGGAATATCGTCGAGTGTAGTACCTGCCTTAAGCTGCAATGTCACCGACCGCGTCGTTGAGCCCTTGTCCAAAATCCTTTGAACACGCACTACCGTTCTTTCGCTGCGTCCGTAACCGTTCCATATGGGGCAAGAGCTTGTCTGATGTCCTCATCTGACACGTTTGGCAGCATCCAGTGTAACTTCGTGCGCACACCTTGGTTGGTGGGGTCAACGACGATACAGCGCCGTTCTTTGACAATGATGCTTCGGATAGCAAGCAGTTTCCTAGTGGCTTCAGTCGTCTTCATCATGACCGCCCACACGTGATTCATCTGATACGCCCCCAAAGCAACTACTTCGGGGAGCAGTTCCAGACGAACCAGAGCATCACGGAAATCCTCAACCTTGTACGGTCTTCCACGGATATCCGCGTGTAAAAAGCAGTATTAAGGACGATTCGCCCAGTAGGCTAGTGCGGTAAACTTACCTGATAATGCTCGTCTTCAAAAACAGTATTCCTGTTACGCCGGCCGTTCGCGATCGCCAAAGCTGCTCCGTCGGTGCACATGATAACAAGTCCGTTCACTGCGGTGCCCAGAAGTGGAATCACTGAGCTATGCCCCCGAATAAGAGCTCCCAACGAGAAATGCCCGCTAATAATTGCTATAAAATAAGTGGAGAACAGAAAAAAAGCTGTAAAGGGGGCACCCGGGTTTGAACCGGGAACCTCCCGAGGTGCAGTCTAATGCTCTACCACTGAGCTATACCTTTTTTTTCTTTGTTACCGGTCTTTGGCCCGGATAAAAAATACACGTTCACAAATAATCACAAGGCACACTCACAATATGTTAAAAAGGACCGCAGAACTTGTGCGGCTGCACATGTGCTAAAATTCTCATATCGCCATTAATAATTCCACACGTGGAAACCACACTGGGATGCACTCCAGCAATTTTTGTTCGTCTACAAAGTTCCTTACGCTTTCTTTATAATACTGGCGAGCCGCTCTAGCATCGAGATCGGTGTGCCTTACTGCCATTCTGCATTTCCAAATGCTATGCAGGGCCATAAGCACAATCATATCGAATGGCGTACCATCATCACTTTCTATTGGCAAGCAGCGAATCCCATATGCATCTAGGGGGAAATCTTTTTTGATTGTGCACTGGAGCACATCCCAGAGGAAAACAGTATCCCAACAATGCAAAAAAACATGTTCAATTGTCTCCTCCTGCCTGCAAATTGTACAATGAGTGCCCCAGGGAACAAAGAAACCTCTTTCAGCCAGCCACGGTTTGACAGTCAGCGTTCCGGTGTGCCATTTAAAAAAGAACGTCTTAGCACCTGAGGGTACTAGCATTGCCTTAACGCGCTTTAGAACATTGTGCCCATGGCCAGCTCTGTAGAGAGACCGATATATAGGCACGGGAAGAACCACGTCACACAGGTCCTTGTACAGGTTTTTTCAGGTTGACATCACTTAAGTATTGAAGTGAAAAACGCGCTGACAAAAACCTGCATGAAACCGCAACTTCACGTGGAAAACCATAAATACCACCTGGCAAACTGCCCGCTGAGACAACCATATCGGGCAAGTGTTTGCCCAGGCGAAGTTGGCAGACAGTGTATAAGGACGGGTTTTTTGCGTCCCTGAAGGAAAAAAAGCGATTGACTACATGTCTCAAAAACAAATGCGACAATCCAAGTCCTCCATTTCCAACTCGAAGAAACAAATTGGTGCGACTTGATCTCTGCCAAGACGATGCCCACACGAACACTGCGAACACCCGGTGAATTTTTTTGATATTTACCCTTGAGCAATGCAAGACTTGCAGGATATACCAACGTTTACTCACTAAAAATATGTTGCAAATTGTGGCTCTGGAAAACATGGACCAATTCCAGCTATTCCATTTGTTGACTCTGTCCCGCAGCTTATCAACTTCACTCCTCCGGTACGACTCACTGTCTTTGTAGCACTGAAGGGGAACACCCAAGTATTTCGCCGGAGTCGTAACGAAATTCATGTTGGCAAAAGTGTCTGGGGCCCCCCGCCAATCCCCGTGTCAGAATTCCAGGCACTTACCCCAGTTTACCGCACTGCCGCTCACAGCACAAAAACTTTTAACACATTTGACAGCCTGTGTTATACTCTCCAAATTAGTGCAAAACACAGCAATATCGTCTGCATAAGCCAACAGGCGGACTTCAACCTCGTGCAGTTTAATCCCGCGGACACAGTCATTCTCCATGACACTGAAACAAAACGACTCGATATACAAGCAAAACAACAGTGGCGAGAGCGGGCAGCCCTGACGCACCGAACGCTTAACTTGGATTCGCGCTCCGACCACTTTGTTGACAATGAGCCGCGTCCAGCAGTCCCGGTACGCTCCATGGCAACCCCCTCTCTAATTATTCTACACAAATTCACATAATCTAGAATCCACAAAAGAATGTCATGAGGCACCCGGTCGAACGCTTTCTCGAGATCACTTTGGAGCATTGCCACTCGTGCACCCGTTGCATCGCAACAGTCGACGATACTGCGTGCTACGTGTATATTAGAGAAGATAGTTTGGCCTTTAATGCCACACGTTTGATGCGGCCCCACGAGCTTCGAAATGACGGTCTGCAACCTCTTGGCTAAGATTTTCATCATTATCGTATAGTCTCCATTAGTCAGACAAATTGGGCGGTAGGAAGTTACTCTTCGCAGTGCAACGGGATCTTCTGACTTGGGTATAAGAACAGTGTGGAAAGATTAGAAGGACGGGGGTAATACTTTGAGCTCGAATGCTTCGTTGTATACATCCGCTAAGGCTGGTGAGATCGCCCCTGTGAAATATTTATAAAAGGCCGAGGTTAGATCATCAAGGCCAGGGGACTTCCCCGGATGCATACTTTCAAAAGCACTTTTCACTTCCTCTTCCGAAATTGATTCCTCCAATATTTCTTTCGTACTTTCATCTAACCTTGGCATCAACGACAAAAAGTCCTTTTTAAAACGATCAATGTCGACTGCGCAGTCTGTGAATAAACCACTGTAGTGCTCGAAAAAAGCACGCTCGATATCTTCTGCTCCGTCGCTGACTTTTCCGCAATATTCCATTTCCGCTGTCTGATTGCGGCGCGCATGCCACTTTTCTGAGCCTAACGCTCTTTTCGACGGTACTTCTCCCATTATCAGCCTTTCAGCCCTTGCCCGCACCAAAGCACCGCGGTATCTGTCGATATCGAACTGTTCTATTTTATGTTTCAGTGCGCGAATATCGTCCATGAACATGCCGGGCATCCTACATTCCTCACTGATCAATTTTTCTAAATTCCTGCGCATCTGTTTTTCTTCTGCTCCTTTTTCTCTGCATATAGCGCTCGCACGCTCTGAAGCCTTCATTTTAACCACCTGCTTGAAGTTCTCCCATTTTTCCCCAGATGTCGTGTTACCAAAAGCATTCATTTCTTCAACTTGCTTCATTACGTCCGCTGTAAAAATTTCGTCGCTTAGTAATTTCGAATTCAATTTCCATAGTTGCCACTCGAAGCCCTTTTCCTTTCTTTCGTGCTTGCTACTAAAAAGCTGACCAAAGAGTGATCACTGAATGAAAGTGCGTTCATATAATACTCCTTACAAAGGGGAATCAATACAAGGCTCACATACACTCTGTCAAGACGGGCGTGGCTGGCTGCATGAAAGGGGGTGTACTCTGTAGTCCTCCCACCACCGAGATATTCAGCCACGTCTTCCAAACCGTCGTCCCTTATTATATCGCTTAGGGCAATGGTGCTTGCATCCTTATACGGTCGAGTGCTAGTTTTATCACGGGCTGAAAGAACACAGTTAAAATCACCGGCAATAATGAGGAGCCTATTACACTGGGTATATTGTTTTAGCTGATCGAAAAATCTGCCTCTTTCCTCAGCGACAGTTGGCGCGTACAAACAAATAACACGCCATTCCAATGACGATAATAAACAATCACAGACAATAAGCCGACCTGACGGGCATGACGTCACGGCTTCTATTTTTGCTCCAAGACTGTGTCGGACGAACAACGCGCAACCGGAAGAAGTTCCCACAGCATGGCTCACTATAGTACAGTATCGCGCTAAGAATTGACGCACCATGCCCCCGGTTTCGTCGTCGCCCTCGACTTTCGTCTCCTGCACTGCAAGAATGTCCAGGTCATATTCGCTAACTACTAGGTAGAGTTGACTTTGCTTCCTCCTTGAGGCAAGCCCTCGTACGTTTAAAGTGGCCACACGAATCGACCTATCCATTGACGTCATTGCGAGGTGGTCAAAACCCAGGGGCATGACGTTCACCTCACTACAGCGCTTTATTCCTGGGTGCCTCGTCACGGTGCAGTCCTCAGGGCGGCAAAGGCGGCGTTTCCGCCGTCTTGCGCTCCGTCGAAGTGTTCGGCCGTAGCCGAAGGGGAAGACGCCGCACGGGAGTCGTTTTCGCAGGCGGCTCGTCCGTTGCGACGGCGCTGGGCCCCTTCTCCTTTTCGCCTGCTTCGTGGGGCCGCTTTCCGTTCGCACTGGCACTGTCGCTATCGATGCCTGTCATCGGCACTTCCTCGGTGGGAGTCTCTACAGCTCCGCCGGAAAATCTGTTGCCGCTACTACTTGAAGCAGCCTTTTTCCTCTGGTCTTCCACGACTTCATGCAGAAGCCCGGCTTAGGGCTTACCTGGTGCTTCACGGAGGGCGTCCTGTGGAGTGTTCGGCGTACCATCTTGGGTAGTCGGGATTCGGCCCACTCCTGCTGTTTCCTCTGAGTCTGCCTCATCCATGAGGTGGTCCAATGCGTCGTTTGCCTGGACTGGTCCGGTCACGCTGGCGTACGTCTTCGGGCAATCCGCGTCCTCATGGCCGAAGCGGCGACGACTGCAGCGCGGCACTTTGCAGTCCCGATTTATGTGCCCGGTGCTCTTACACGCAGACACAGGGGAGCGCGGCCTGGAAGAACAACGAGAGTCAGCTCTCAGGCTATCTTGAGCTGGTGTGGAATGTCGTCGACTTTGACGTCGCCATGCAATTGCAGTCCCACTGAGCGAGTCGTCGAGGCCTTCTCAGTGACGCCTTGCACCCGCCACTTCTCCCCCGTCACTTCCAACACTTTCCCGTAGGGTGTCAGGGCCTCACGAATCTCTTCGTCGGTCACGCCGTGCAACAACCAGTGTAGCTTTAAGCGAACCTCCCGGTTATTTGGATCGAAGAGCAAACATGGGCGATCCTTTACCTTCACGTTGACGGCGGAGAGCAATTTCTGAGCAGCGTCAGCACTCGTCATTGTTACAGCCCACACGTGGTTCATCTGATACGCCCCCAACCCCAAAATGTCGGGGAGCGCGCCTAGATGGGCCAAAGTGTCCCGGTAGTCTTCGACACGGTAGGGCCGGGCTCTTGGGTCGCCATGCATTAAAACGGTGTTCACGGCGATGCGTCCGGATGGCAGATTTGGCAGAATAACCTGATAATCTTCGGCAGCTGGTAGAAGCAAAAAACCTCTTACCGCGGCCAGCATGGGCCGCCGAAACCACTCCGCGGGAGCAAGCCATCCCGCCACCGCTTCGCTTGAAAGCTGGAAGTGGAATTACTGAGCTATACCCCCGAATAATAGCTCCCAACGAGAAGTTCCCGCCAATAATTACTATACAATATGTGGAGAACACCAGAAAAAAAAAGCTGTAAAGGTGGCACCCGGGTTTGAACCGGGGACCAGCCGATCTGCAATCGAATGCTCTACCACTGAGCTATACCCCCTTTTTTTCTTTATTGCCTGTTTTCTTTTACAGGGGGTGAAAACAGAGAAACATGAATGATAAAAGGAAACACTTGGATCAAGTCTTGATCCGGTGTGCTCACATTGGCTTTTTACAAACTGTAATAAAATTAAGGCTGTGTTCACACGTTCCAGAATTTGTTGTGTCATTGAATAACAATATGTACCATTATGTGACTGGATTCTTGCGTGAAGTAGTGCATTCTTTTCAATTTCTGAAAGTGCGCTTTTCACTAGAGTATTTGTCCTCTGTAAAACAGAAAACACTTTACAAAGACCTTGTCGACTGTTTGTTGCCAACACCGCGGTACAGAACCTTATTCAATGTCGGACCCGGACAGGACGTGCTAAGAATGGTTAAAAAGATGAACGTAAAACCGGGAACAAAAACTTTCTTCTTTAAACTTCATTCTGGGACGCTCCCAGTAAAGCAATGGTTAGCTGATAAGGGACTCTACGTTCCATGAACGACAAACTGTCTACTTTGTAAGACGCCCGAAACGGTATAACACGTATTTCTTTACTGCTGGGACGCCGTATTCCATTGGGACATTCTGCAGCGCACATTGAAAAAGGACCTACCCATCACGAGTTATGGCATTCGTTTTCTGAGTGTGGACAATGAAGACGGCGTCCCGTACGACATGTTCATGCTCATTATGCAAAATAGAAGTGAGGCGTGCAGACAGGACACAAGAGTAGAGAAGTGGACAACACGAACGCCGACTATCAACTGAAGGGGGCACTGAGGCGAAAAAAGAAAGAAGGCACAAAGCTCATCTGCGCATGCTCAGGAATGGTAACACCACGTGTCAATCGGGTAAACGTGCCGGCCTACGTGAGAGATAACTGTTAAGGTACTTAATCTCTTCCTTATGTAAAGTAATCGAAGGCTGACTCACGCACGCACTTCCACCATTATAGATAAGCCATGCCTCTACCATAAGACGCGTATCTTCATTCTTATGCCTGTACAATATCGCGCATTCATCTAACTCTGGCGTGCAGTTACAATCTCGGCAATGAAGCGAAAGATTAGAAGGCGATCCACCGGTTAACGACTTTTTATGTTCCATTAGCCTCTGATTGATACACGTAGGGCAAACGGGACGGTGTATCAATCAGAGGCTAATGGAACAAAAGGTCGTTAACCGGTGGATCGCCTTCTAATCTTTCGCTTCATTGCCGAGATTGCAACTGCACGCCAGAATTAGATGAATGCGCGATATTGTACAGGCATAAGAATGAAGATACGCGTCTTATGGTAGAGGCATGGCATATCTATAATGGTGGAAGTGCGTGCGTGAGTCAGCCTTCGATTACTTTACATAAGGAAGAGATTAAGTACCTTAACAGTTATCTCTCACGTAGGCCGGCACGTTTACCCGATTGACACGTGGTGTTACCATTCCTGAGCATGCGCAGATGAGTTTTGTGCCTTCTTTCTTTTTTCGCCTCAGTGCCCCCTTCAGTTGATAGTCGGCGTTCGTGTTGTCCACTTCTCTACTCTTGTGTCCTGTCTGCACGCCTCACTTCTATTTTGCATAATGAATCCTTACCAACTAGCTCAGCTTTCTGTCGTTCTAATGTCCATGCTGATAGCACTTCACAGCATCTGGCAGACTAGAATGGCGGTTCGCAATGCCGACCTTCACGCACGTCCTGTCAGGGAAAATTTCATTGTAAACGTGGATTATATACGCGCACTGTATAAAGCGCAACCAGAGCCTCCTGACTGGCTACCTCTCTTGGACGAATTGTGTAACTTGAAGAAATTTTAATGTTCACTGAGCTATACTCCCGAAAAAGAGCTGCCAACGAGAAGTGCCCGCCAATAATTGCTTAAATAAGTGGAGAACAGCAAAAAAAAAAAAACTGTAAAGGAGGTACCCGGGTTTGAACCGGGGAGCTCCCGATCTGCAGTCGAATGCTCTACCACTGAGCTATATTTTTTTTCTTCATTGCCGGAAGTTTCACCAAGCTAACACAAAGGGCATCATTTCTTGAAATAAGGTAAGCGCTACATAAATATACACAAACACACATTCAACTTTGTGCGCATGCATATTGTGCGGTCAGTCACATTGTGGCTGGCCATGTCAAGTTTAATATTCCTTTAATGTGGCGAGGGGCTCAATCCTCGCCAGCCAATCCGGAGGACATTCTTGTTCTTTAATTACATCGATGAACTTAGAAATAGCTTCCCGGAAGAGCAGCCTCGCAGGCCGGCTGTCAGGCTCACAAAAGAAACTGGCTATTCGAGCCCGCCATAAACAGTGGAGGCCCATTAGCATAATTAAGTCCAAAGGCATGCCGTCCTCATTTTCTACCGTCAAAAATCTAATACCTAATGGACTTAAAGGCAATTCTTTCTGTAGTGTTCTTTGAAGAACGTCCCAAAAGAAAATCCCTGCTCAACAATGCAAAAAAACATGGTCAATTGTTTCTAGTTGTTTACATATAAGGCAGTTTGCTCCCCATGGTAAATAAAAACCCTTCTCTTGTAGAAAGGCCCGTACCGGCAAAGTTCCGGTATGCAACTTAAAGAAAAAGGATTTAGTGCTTGGCTGCACCTGCATTTTCTTAACACGCTTTGACACGTCATTTCCCTGTCCTCCACTGTTTATGGCTCTGTACAACGGAACCGGCGTAATCATGTCAACTACATCCCTGTACAATTTCTTCCGCGACACCGAAAAGAGATAATCATTAGAAAAACGTACGGACAGAAAACGGGCACTGTCAACGACTTCCCTTAGGTACCCTCGAAGAGCACCAGGAATACTTAAATTGCAGACCACGTACATCGGCAGATGCTTGCTCAGTCGTAACTGGCACATTGTGCGCAGAAAGGGGTCATGCACGTCTCGAAAGAAAGAAAACCGGTTTACTAGCTGCTTCTCAAAAAGATGTGACAGGCCTAAGCCCCCGTCCTTGACTCTCCTAAATAAGTTCGTGCGGCTGCACCTCTCCCATTCTGATGCCCAAATGAACACAGCAAAAACTCTATGGAACCTTTGCACATTTTAACGAGAGCAACAGAAAACGTGCATGACGTACCATATTTTGCTTATTAAAAACAAGTTGCATACAGTGGATCTCACAAACATCGAGAGATGAGCACCTTTCCAATTTATTGTTTTTTCCTCGAGTCGTTTGGCCTCTTCGAGCCAGTAGTCCTCGTTCCGCCGGTAATGTTCGAGCGGAACGCCCAAGTATTTAGCTGGCGCTCGAATCCATCTAATGTTGACGAACGTTTCCGGTGTTGACTGCCATTCACCATGCCAAAAACCGAGACACTTACTCCAATTTTCAACGCTCCCTGTTGTGTTTCCGAAATGTTTAACAATTGTTGTTACCTCTGTAATGCTTTCTTTAGTTGTACAGCACACCGCTACATCGTCTGCGTATGCCAGGAGTTTCACTTCGGCTTCCATGAGTTTGAAGCCCTTTATGCTACTGTTTTAAATGATTGCCAAACAAAAGCTTTCTAGATAGATGGCAAACAAAAGCGGGCTGAGAGGACACCCCTGGCGCACGGAACGCTGTTTTAATGGGGGGCCCCAGTGTCTTATTAACAATCAGCCGTGTTGAGCTGTTCCGGTACGCCAGAGCTACCCCATCAGAGATGATTGATTCTACATTCACGTGCTCAAGAACTAATAAGAAAATTTCGTGTGGGACAAAATCAAAGGCTTTTTCTAAATCTATTTTCAGGATGGCAACGGCATATTGAAAATGGTCACAGCATTCCAAGACGCCTCTCATCGTGTGTACATTTGTCGCAATAGTGCGTCCCTTTATACTACAAGTCTGGTGTGGTCCTACAAGATCCTTAATTATTGACTGTAATCGGCTTGCAAGAACTTTCATTAAAGCTTTGTAATCCGTGTTGGTCAATGAAATGGGTCTGTATGCTGTGACTAGCCTCAGCATTGCTTTTTGGTTCGTCTTAGGAATAAGGACGGTATGGGCTTCAGAGAAAGACGGTGGAAATCTGTTGGTAGCAAAAACCTTGTCAAACAACGCTTTCAACAAAGGTACCAACTAGTTCTTGAACGCTTTATAAAGGCCGCGTCAAGACTATCCGGGCCTATTAGGGCTCAGATTATCTATAGCACTTTCTATTTCAGCATGCGTAATGGGTGCTTCTAGAAGTGACTTCGTTTCCGCTGATAGTTGAGGCATACGAGAAAGATAGTTTGCTCTGTATGCCTCGATATCGACTGGCTGGTATGCAAAGAGCCGCTCGTAATGGCGGTGGAAAGCACCTGCGATACTCTCCCGGTGTTTCAGTTCTTGGCCATTCTCTTCAATCACTTCTATTTCGTTTCGCCGCGCATGCGTCTTCTCGATACCTAGCGCCCGTTTCGTGGGCGTTTCACCCACGGCCCATGATTGTGCTCAGGCTCGAACGAGCGCCCCGCGATAGCAGTTCTCCTCGAATTATTCCAGCTGTTTTATCTTAAGTAGGTCTTCTTTAAAAACACCTGCCGCTTTGCTTTCCAGCACAATTAGTTTGTGCAATGTTTTCTTCAGCCCGTTCTCTCTCATGTTTTCACGGTATTTCAAGACGCTGCTTCTTTCGATTGCCTTTATTTTAAAACTTTGTTTTAATAATTCCCAATCAACACCTATCTGCTTATTACCGTCCAGTTTAACCTCGTTTATTGCTTCTGACACACAACGGATAAAGTGCTCGTCCCGTAATAGCGTTGCGTTAAATTTCCACAGATCCCAGTTAAAACTATTACATCTTTTTTTTTCACCCACATTGCATTTCACTAAGCAATGGTCCGAAAAAGATGCGGGTAGAACTGTGTAAACGTTACATGCAGGTATGATTTCAAGGGACACGTAAATCGTGTCTAGCCGAGCATGGCTAGAGCTTTGAAAATGCGTGTACTGCACCTCTCGTTCCCCTTCTAGACATTCGGCAACGTCGGCAATATCATGCTCGTCCATCAGTTCTTTTAACAATTCGGTGCTCTTGTTGTTCGGTCTCTTTTTTGTGGCTCTATCCCTCCCACTCAGTGCGCAATTGAAATCCCCTAGCAAAACCAGTTGTTTCGTGACATTGAGATGTTTCTTAACCTCCGAAAAGAAATTGGTTCGGTCTTTATCCGCTTTTGGTGCATAAATACAAATGACCCGCCAGTCACGCTCGCCCAACGAAAAATCACACTACACAATCCTACCCGACACACATGAAAAATAATTTTGTATCACAAGGCTTTGCAATTTTTTAACAAGAATGATGCAGCCAGCAGATGTTCCCACGGCATGGCTAACAAACACAAAATACTTAGACGTGAAACGAAGCATCATGCTTCCGGTTTCCTCCTCCCCTTCAACTTTTGTTTCTTGTACTGCTAACACATCAATGTCCTGGTCCACCAAGAGTCGACAGACCTGACTCTGCTTTTTCTTGGCAGCCAGTCCTCGCACATTAAGTGTGGCGAAACTAAAAGACAGGTTGGAAGCCATCATTCACTAATATTTTTAAAGGGGAACCCGAAGCATGGTGCTTACCTTTAACGTCTAGCACACTGCTAGACGTCACCGTGCTTGTCCGGTTGCCCGGTGTCGCTTTGTTGCGGCGCCGGATTGTCCCGGACACGCCTCCCTGCCCCGACGTTCGGCACTGGCTTGTAGCCGGAGCGTCTCCCCAGAGGCGCCTTTGCAGGCGGTCCATCCGTCTTGTTTGCCTCATGGCTACCTTTGAGGTCTTTTTCCAGCGGTCGCTTGACGGCCGCGCCAGAAACCGATGTATTGGTGGTTCCGTCAGCTGCCTGGTCCTTGGAGTCTGTCAGCGCGCCGACCACAACTTGCGGAAGATACTCCCCTTTCTCAACGTCTTTCTCTGCCGTTGCCGGTGTCCTCGGAGATTTATTCGCGAGTTTATGGGGCCGGTGTGTCTCCTCTGCAGCAGGTGCCACTGTAGTGGTGGTCTCCTGCAGTTTGTCCACGTCTCCTGTACCTCTGGCAGCTTCCTCAGCTTCAGCCACGTCCATGGCTTCCTCTGCTGTCTTGTCACCTTCAGACTGACCTACCGCTGCGGCGTAAGAACGCTCACATTTGGCGTCAACATGCCCGAAACGTCGGCACATAGAACATCGGGGTACTTTACAGTCGCGGCTTACGTGACCGTTTCCTTTCCAGCGCAAACACTGCATCAGCCGCCCAGGGACGACGACGAGGGCCATCTCACCGGCGACCCGGATCTGATGGGGCAGGTCATCCACGGTGACACCGCTCTTGAAATTCAACAGCACGGTCCTCGTCGTCGAGCCTTTGTCACTGACGCCTTCAACGCGCCAGCGCTCCCGGCTGACCTCCAGCACCTTGCCGAAGGCCGCAAATGCCGTCTTCACATCCTCGTCGTCGACGACGTGGAGTAGCCAGTGCAGCCACAACTTCACCGACCGGTCCTGCGGATCGATGATGAGCCTGCAGCTCCTTGACGGCCTGCAGACGCTTTGTTGCATCAGCGCCACACATGGTGACCACCCAGACATGATTTATCTGGTACGCACCCAGCGCAACGACTTCAGGCAGCAATCCGGTAGGGCGAAGGGCCGTCACGAAACTCTCCAACCTTAAAGGGCCTCGCCCGGATGTCGCCGTGTAAAAAGACGGTGTTCAACGCGACACGACACGTAGGCAGCTGTGGCAAAACAATCTGATAGTCGCTATCGCCGTTCTCGTTGAGCCTGTTACCGCGGGCAGCGCCCGCCTGAGCCGCTCCATAGGAGCCCATGATTGCATGTCTGTTCGCAGTGGTGCCCGGAAGTGGAATACTGAGCTATACCCCCGAATAAGAGCTCCCAACGAGAAGTGCCCGCCAATAATTGCTATAAAATTAGTGGAGAACAGAAAAAGCTGTGAAGGGGGCAGCCGGCTTTGAATCGGAGACCTCCCGATCTGCAGTCGAATGCTCTACCACTGAGCTAGACCCCCGAATAAGAACTCCCAACGAGAAGTGCCCGCCAATAATTGCTAAAATAAGTGGAGAGCAGCAAAAAAAATCTATAAAGGGTGCACCCGGGTTTGAACCGGGGACCACCCGATCTGCAGTCGAATGCTCTACCACTGAGCTATACCCCCGAATAAGGGCTCCCAACGAGAAGTGCCCGCCAATAATTGCTATAAAATAAGTGGAGAATAGAAAAAAAGCTGGAAAGGTGGCAGCCGGCTTTGAATCGGAGACCTCCCGATCTGCAGTCGAATGCTCTACCACTGAGCTAGACCCCCGAATAAGAACTCCCAACGAGAAGTGCCCGCCAATAATTGCTAAAATAAGTGGAGAGCAGCAAAAAAATCTATAAAGGGTGCACCCGGGTTTGAACCGGGGACCACCCGATCTGCAGTCGAATGCTCTACCACTGAGCTATACCCCCGAATAAGGGCTCCCAACGAGAAGTGCCCGCCAATAATTGCTATAAAATAAGTGGAAAATAGAAAAAAAAGCTGTAAAGGGGGCACCCGTGTTTGAACCGGGGACCTCCCGAGCTGAAGTCTAATGCTCTACCACTGAGCTAGACCCCCGAATAAGAACTCCCAACGAGAAGTGCCCGCCAATAATTGCTAAAATAAGTGGAGAGCAGCAAAAAAAATCTATAAAGGGTGCACCCGGGTTTGAACCGGGGACCACCCGATCTGCAGTCGAATGCTCTACCACTGAGCTATACCCCCGAATAACAGCGCCCAACGAGAAGTGCTCGCCAATAATTGCTATAAAATAAGTGGAAAATAGAAAAAAAAACTGTAAAGGGGGCACCCGTGTTTGAACCGGGGACCTCCCGAGCTGAAGTCTAATGCTCTACCACTGAGCTATACCCTCTTTGTATATTTATTGCCTGTTGGCGATACAACAGGAAAAAACATAGAATGGCTCAAAACCACATTCACAATGAAAAAAGCGATAAAAACACCGGCTGTATTACACAATATACAGCTTGGTTAAAGGTATTTTGTTGTCGTGAGGTGGTCAAAGATCCATAGCCATTCTAGGGGCTCGCATAAAGACGTATATGCGTCGCGTAAATATACAATATTTTCAACAAAATACTCTTTTGCTGGTCGTGCAACTTGGTCTGCATTTCTGACCACCATTCGCGTCCTCCAGAGAGTGTGCATGCACAAGAACATTATTAGGTCATACGGCACCATCTCTGTTTGCTCAAAAGGCAGAAACTTCATCCCGAAAGGCGGTAATGGGAAATCTTTTTTGAGAGTTCTCTGTAGGATGTCCCATAAGAATATGGAATCCCAGCAATTCAAGAAAATGTGCTCTATTTTCTCTGGATTTTTACAAATGATGCAGTTGACGCTCCCAGGCACAAAGACACCTTTTTCCTGGAGCCAAGGTTTGACAGGCAGTGTGGCGCAGTGTAACATAAAGAAGAAAGTTTTGGTAGAAGCCTTCACAGGGTAACCTTTTACACGTTTCAGCACATTCCCCTCTTGTCCTAAATGATATGCTGAACGATAAATCGGTGTAGGACACATGACATAAATAAGGTCCCTGAAAAGCTTCTTTCTGGAAACATCTGAAAGATAATCTACTGAAAAATGCGCTCTGAGAAAACGGACACTATCCACAACTTCACGCACATATCCTTTCACAGCTACATTACGAAGCGTGTGTGACGTAACAATAAAATCAGGCAATGCATCACACAATCGCACTTGAATAACAGTGCGCAAGAACGCGTCACTTTGGTCACGGAAAAACACAAATCTCGACACGACCTATTTCAAGAACAAATGAGATAAACCTACACCTCCATTCACCACCGCATGAAACAAGTTTACACGACTCATCCTTTCCCAACCAGATGCCCACAAAAAAAAAAGAAAGCAAATATTCTGTGCAATTTCTGCACACAAATCCTTGACATACACAACACTTGTAACATACAAAACACTTTCGCTACCAAAAACAAGTTACACACCGTCGCGCGGGTGAAAATAGACATACTTCGTCCGCCCCATTTTGATGTGTGTGCTTTCATTTTTTCAGTTGGCTCTGCCCACTGGCTCGTTGCATCTTTATAATATTGAAGCGGAACACCAAGGTAGCTGGATGGCACAGTTGTGAACTTTATGCTTTCATAGTTTTCTGGCTTATCTTCCCATTCTCCGTGCCAGAAACCTAAACACTTCTGCCAGTTTATGGCACTGCCAGTAAAGCTACAAAATTCTTTCGCATTTTTTACGGCTTCTTTAATGCTTGTTTTGTCTCCACGAAAAATCGCAATGTCATCTGCGTAAGACAAGATTTTAATTTCATGTGTGAAGAAACGGAAACCTCGTATATTCTGTTTGTTTTGCACTTTAAGGCAAAACGGTTCCGAGATCATTGGAAATAATAATGCTGAAATCGGATCTCTATGTTTCACACCAGTTACAACTGATATTCGATCACTTAATGTCTTATTAATTATTAGATTGGTAGTACAATCAGTGTAAGCCACTTTTACCCCATCTAGGACCACCTTGCCAACGTTAGTATATTCCAGTAATCTAGAGATCGCCTCGTGTGCTACCCTATCAAAGGCTTTCCCAAGGTCCAGCTGTGCCATCACCACGTGCCCGCATACCATATAACAGCACTGCAGTACACTTCGACCTGTATGAACATTCGTAATAATTGTCCTCCCCTTTATACCACATGTTTGGTGTTTACCAACTACCAATGTTATTACACTTTGCAGTCTTTTAGCTAACACTTTCATGAATATCCAGCAATCAATATTTGCAAGACTTATCGGCCGATATGCTTCCACTGAAAGTCATTTTGAGGGGTCATCTGTTTTAGGTATTAGTATATGGCTTGTTTTAAATGATGGAGGCATTCCATGGCTGTCTATACGCTTCATTAATAACATGGTAGAGTATTTCAGCCAATTCATGTTTAAAAGATTTGTATAATGACGCGCCAAGGCCATCAGGCCCAGGCTGCTTTCCTACGCTTAACTCCTTTATTGCTGTTTCGATTTCATTAACACTAATGGCAGCTTCCAGTGTCTTATTTCGCATCGTCGTTCAACCTCGGCATTAGTGGCATAAATTCTGTAAAGAAGTCTTCGTGTACAGGTGTCTTACACCCCAGCAAACCCATGTATATTTCAATAAATGCTTTCTGGATCACATTTGATCAGTAGTGGCTTCATCACGATAGCAAATTCTTTTGATTTCGTTGTTTGCGCCGTAGCATCTTTCGTCTCCCAGTGAGCTCCTGGTTGGGGTTTCCCCCAGCCTGAGCCGTTCAGCCCGCGCTCTTATCACGGCCCCTCTATATTTTTCAGCTTCCACGGCTTCCACCTTTCTTTTAACTTTTTAATCTCTTTTGAGAACAGTCCAGGTATTGTGGTTTCAGCATTTAAAAGATAGTCCAGAGTATTTCGCAGTTCTTTTTCTTCTTGCTTAGATTTGTGCCGCAGTGCGCATGCTCTATCAATTGCAGTAATTTAAACATCGATTTTAAATTGTTCCAACAACGCACCAACACTGTCAGACTTATAAGAGTTAACAGCTTCAATTTTTTCTGTCACTGCCCGCATAAAAGTTTATCATATAGCAGCTTTTTGTTAAGCTTCCAAAGATTCCAATTAAACTGTGAAATTTTTCGTTTTGTGCCTATTTCAAACATGACCTGGGTATGGTCGCTGAAGCTTACATGCTTTACCATGTATTTGAAGCATAATGGCATAAGGCTTGCTGAAATGTATGCGCGATCTAACCTGGCATGACTCACACCTTGGAAATCCGTATACTGCACACAACTACCACGGAGTACATCCCCCACATCAAACATATATTTTTCTTGTGTAATTGTGTTCAATAGATCAGCGCTCACACCTCTAATAGGTACATTTTTCACTGTGTCCTCAGGCAAGCAAACACAATTAAAATCACCAAGAAGCACAACTTTCCTTTCACAAGACAAAAACGGTTCAACATACTCGAAGAAAACCTTGCGCTCCCTCTCTCTATTCGGGGCGTAGATGCACAAAAGGCGCCACTCAGCTTCATTAAAAGAAAAATCACACAGGACTAGCCGACCATTTTCACTGGTGAGGACTGCTTCCTCTAATATTCCGATACTATTGCGCAAAAAAAGGGCACACCCTCCGGACTTGCTAGCAGCATGACACACACAAACGTTATATCTTGCTTTAAAGGTCTCGACCATCTGGTCTTTTGCTTCCTGACTCGATTTTTGTCTCCTGAATAGCCAAAATATCTATGTCATTATCGAGCATTAGGCGACTAACTAGCACTTGCCGTCGTCTTGCTGTCAATCCCCGTACGTTCAACGTTGCAATACGAAGTGCAGAAAGATTTAGGTCCATTATCTTATTTTATTGCACAATACCTAATCCGCTACGCAAAGACAGGAGAGGGAGACTTACATCACTGGTCAGTGTGCACAGAAGGCGGATTCATCCACACTGGTAATTAGCCCGGCTTCTACCTTGAAGACATTCAACTCAACCAAAGTCTCTACATCCTCTACATCCCCGTACATACAGTTGAGCAAGAAGACAAAAAAGTACCCCCGCTACCGCGGAGGCACTCGCGGCCCTTGCAACCGGTCTGGTGGGACCGTCGGCTTGGGCTTGAAGCTGCTCCTACGAGTGGTCGTTGACTTCAGCGGCGGTGGTCTCACAGCGCTCGTTGGGTCGGAGCAATCCTCGTCGCTACTCACCTTCTCATAGAGGTCGCTTAGTAACAGCTGTTGCAGGTTGACTTTCTTTTTCACTTTTCGGGAGTGCCTCGTTCTCCGAGTCATTCTGCGAACTCGATGCGCCACCTCCAAGATTTGTTTCCATCTCGGGAGTACTTTCGGGAATGCTTGGGAGGGCCGGTTGTCGTTTTTCGTCCTCCGTTCCTAATTCTTTGTCCTTTACAGAAGACGCTACAGGCGGGTTCTCTTGCCTGCTCGCCTGATACCCACTTCCCACAGAATCTTCTTCGGCGTCGGCCGGGTCCATAAGGTGCTCTTGCACAATGTAGCTTCCGCCTGTTCCGGTTACATTGGCATAGCTGCGTACACACTGGCTATCCTCGTGGCCATAGCGGCGGCAGGCACCCCAGCGCGGTACCCCGCACTCGCGCCGTATGTGACCGGTGCCCTGGCACCGGAGGCAGAGCGGCGCTCTACCAGATACGAATACAAGTGCGTTTTCTTAGCCTATGCGCAACTGGGGCGGCAGGTCTTCGACCGTCAAGCCGGACTTCAGGCGCAAGGACACCAAACGTGTGTGAGAGCCCTTCTCGTAACAGCCTGAAACACGCCACTTCTCTTTGGAAATTTCAAAAACTTTGCCAAAAGGTGCCAAAGCTGTTCGAACTTCGTCGTCGGGCGTGGTGTGCAGGAACCAGGGAAGCTTCATCCGCACATCCTGTTTGCACGGGTCAATAACTACGCACCGGTGCTCCTTGACGCTGAACGCCCCGAGTGAAAGCATTTTTTTCTTTGCGTCTTCATCCTTGAAGGTCATCGCCCACACATGATTCATTTGATAGGCCCCAAGGGCCAGCACTTCCGGCATAAGCTGTACTCTGGCAAGCGCATCGCCAAAATGTTCTACGCGATACGGTCTTACTTTTAAGTCTCCGTGCAAAAACACTATCTTAGAAACCGTCATACCTGATGGCAGATGAGGCAACACAAGCTGGTATTCCTGTGTAGTCTACTCCGTAAACCTGATTCCACGGCCCTGCTGGGCCGCTTCAACCGCCCCAACGGAGCAAGACATTCTGCGACCGTACCGTACGGTAGCCGGAAGTAGAATGACTGAGCTTTACCCTCGAATAAGAGCTCCCAGCGAGAAGTGCCCGAAATAATTGCTATAAAATAAGAGGAGAACAGAAAAAAAAAGCTGGAACGGTGGCACCCGCGTTTGAACCGGGGACCTCACGATCTGCAGTCGAATGCTCTACCACTGAGCTTTACCCCCGAATAAGAGCTCCCAACGAGAAGCGCCCGCCAATAATTGCTATAAAATAAATGGAGAAAAGAAAAAAAAGCTGTAAAGGGGGCCCCCGGGTTTGAACCGGGGACCTCCCGATCTGCGGTCGAATGCTCTACCACTGAGCTAAAGCCCTTTTTTTTCTTTAGTGCCAGTCCTCGACATATCACAACAACACACATTCATTAGACACATATACAACAAAAAACATACAACGAGACCAAAGAAAACGGGAATCAATACAAAAGCCGAACAATAAACAGCACTATACACATGCGTTACCGTCCGCTACTGTACCATGACGTTGTCTCATTAAAATTCCTTGAGTGCTGGCAGAGATTCAACCCTGTGCAGCAACTCAGGAACAGGCTGCTGCAACTTCTGCACTTCCACATACCGCTGCATGCATTCCCGGAAGTGTACACGTGCCGGTCGGGCATCCGGATCAGAATGGTAGCCGCCATTCTTGCGCGCCATAAACAGTGGAGGCCCGTAAGCATGATGACGTCGTACGGGAAACCTTCCTCATCATTTACTGGTAGAAACCTGATTCCTTGGGGATCCATCGGTAACTCGTTTTTTAGAGTTATTTGCAACACTTCCCAGAAAGAAAACCCTTCCCCCCCAAAATTATGGGGTATTACGTGCCAAAACCACTTTCTGACTCCGGAAATTTCGACCACCAGGGGTTCTTTAACGTGCACCTAAATCTAAGTACACCGGTGTTTTCGCATTTCACCCCCATCGAAATGCGGCCGCCGTGGCCAGGATTCGATCCCGAGACCTCGTGCTCAGCAGCCCAACACCATAGCCACTGAGCAACCACGGTGGGTACCCTTCCCAACAATGCATGAAGACATGATCTATAGTTTCCGGTTTTTTACAAATAAGGCAATGTGTTCCCCATGGCATGTAGAACCCACTTTGTTCCAGGAAGATTTTAACAGGTAAAGTGATGGTATGTTTTTAAAAAAATAATGATTTCGTGGCTGGTTGAACTGGTATCATCGTTACTCTTTTCAGTAAGTCTAGGCCTGGGCCTCCACTGTACACGTCTCTGTACATGGGTACTAGCAAGACACTGTTACACATATCACGATAGAGCTTTTTCCGTCTTGCACTCCACAAATATGCATTTGAAAAGCGAACACGTAAAAAGGAAACACTCAACAATTTCTCGAAAGAAACCACGGACTGGTCCTGGCATTATTTCGGTACCTACAACGAATTCGGGAAGTGATCTTGACAGCCTCATTTGGGTCACGGTGCGCAGAAATGGGTCGTTTGTGTCTCGAAAAAAGAAGAACCTGTTCACCAGTTGACGCAAGAAGAGGTGCGCCAACCCCAGACCGCCATCCTTCACACGCCGGAAGAGATCATCTCGGCTGCATCGCTCCCAGCTCGATGCCCACACGAATACAGCGAACACGAGGTGCAGTTTCTGCACATTAATTCGTGAGCACTGTAGGACCTGCATTACGTACCAGATCTTTGTCACGAGAAACATGTTGCACGCTGTAGCTCTTGCGAACATTGACAAGTGACCGGCGTTCCATGAGTCGGCTTTTTCTTTTACATCTTTTGTTCTACCAGTATTCGCAACTGTCCTTGTAGGCATCAAGGGGTGCGCCAAGGTACTTAACTGGCATCGTGACCCAGTTTACGTTCGAAAAGTGGTCTGGTGTAGACGCCCATCTTCCATGCCAAAACCCCAAGCATTTCTGCCAGTTAACGTAGTTGTTAGTGATGTTACCAAACTTTCTGACGATACTAACAGCATTCAATGCACTTTCCTTATCTTCACAGCACACAGCCACATCGACAGCATATGCCAATAGCTTCACCTCTGCTGATTGAACACTGAGCTAGATGCCCTAATAAAAGCTCCCAACGAGAAGTGCCCGCCAATAATTGCTAAAATAAGTGGAGAACAGAAAAAAAAAAAGCTGTAAAGGGGGCACCCGGGTTTGAACCGGGGACCTCTCGATCTGCAGTCGAATGCTCTACCACTGAGCTATACCCCCGAATAAGAGCTCCCAACGAGAAGTGCCCGCCAATAATTGCTATAAAATAAGTGGAGAACACCAGAAAAAAAGCTGTAAAGGGGGCACCCGGGATTGAACCGGCGACCTCTCCATCTGCAGTCGAATGCTCTACCACTGAGCTAGCCCTCCCGTATAAGAGCTCTCAACGCGAAGTGCCCGCCAATAATTGCTAAAATAAGTGGAGAACAGCAAAAAAAAAAAAAAGCTGTAAAGGGGTCACCCGGGTTTGAAGCGGGGACCTCTCGAGCTGCAGTCATATGCTCTACCACTGAGCTATACGCCCCCCCTCCCCCATTTTTTTTCGTTATTGTCAAATTCGACGTACTCAATCAAGGTTTACAAAGATAAAAGGTGTGGACCACACTTTGGCCAACACGGTACTAAAATCTTTTTAACAACGCTAGTTCATCAAACAAGGAGATCCATTGTGGTGGATCAGGCAGCGCTTTGAAAGCAACTCTCACACACACAACACTCTCAATGAAGTTTTCCCGAGCCGGTATAACAACAATGTCGCCGTTCTGAAATTGCAATCTAGTTTTACACATAGCGTGGAGGCTCAGGATCATAAGGTCATACGGGACATCCTCTGCGTTATCAATCGGTAAGAGGCGTATTCCATATTGGTCCAGGGGTAACTGTTTTTTCAATGTTCTCTGCAAAATATCCCAGTGAAAGATGGCGTCCCAGCAATCTAGGAATGCATGTTCTATTGTTTCCGGTTTTTTACATGATAACCAGTCGGTGCTCCAGGGGATGAAAATACCCTTCTCATGAAGCCAGGTCTTAACGGGAAGTGTGTTTGTGTGCAACTTGAAGAAAAAAGATTTAGCTGACGGCCGTATTGGCATTTTTTTTAATCTCTTTAGAACGTCTTGGCCAGGGCCTCCACGTTGCGGAAAACGGTACAAAGGTGGAGGGAACATCGTGTTCACGAGATCTCTGTATAGTTTTTTTCTTGGTAACGGTGGACAGGTATTGCTGTGAAAACCGTACTTTCAACATCTTATATGAACATACCACTTCACGTAGGTAACCAGTCACTGCTCCTGGCATATTGTGAACAGTCGAAATAATGAATCCTGGAAGTTGTCTACACAGCCGTACCTGTATCACTGTTCGGAGAAAAGGATCATTTTGATCCCGTAAAAACACAAAGCGTGACACGACTTGTCGCAGAAACAAATGAGCTAAACCAAGCCCACCTTTCTTGACCGGGAGGAACAAGTTCGTTCGACTCATCCTCTCCCAGGTGGAGGCCCAAATGAAAATAGCGAAAACACGGTGAACTTTTTGTACGCTTACCCTCGCAGCACACAACACTTTCATAATGTACCATATCTTAGAAACTAAAATAAGATTGCAAACAGTGGCTCTAGAAAACATTGACAATTGTTTTCCTCTCCACCCATCAGCCTTTTCCTTTGCTTTCGACACTTGATCGAGCCAGTACGATTCAGGTTCACGGTAATTTCCGAGAGGCACACCGAAGTATTGCGTTGGTAACGTCGACCACTTCAGTCGATAAAAGGTCTCCGGCGTGTCATTCCAACTACCATGCCAGAAGCCGTAACTCTTATCGCAGCTCATCTGGGCTGCAGTTGAATCACAAAACCTTTCAACGACAGTCGTTGCCTCCTTAATGCTCGCTTTGGTTGTGCAGAAAAGCGCGACATCATCGGCATGTGCCAAAATTTTAACGTGTGCTGCTTGCAGCCGATAGCCTGCTATGCGCTCGTTATTTCTGATCGCCAAACAGAGTGTTTCGAGATAAGCAGCAAACAGAAGGGGCGATAGCGGGATATTACCCACATCTTCCAGGTAATAATCATGCACTACTGCGTTTAGAAATTCGGCACTCTTATCACGAATGCGTGAAAATTTTGCTCGGTCTTCAGCACAGCAAACACAGTTAAAATCACCCAGCAGTATTACGAACTTGGAACAGTTTACGTACGCTTCAAGACGCTCAAAGAAAGATCGACGGTCCGTTTCAATATTCGGCGCATAGATACAAATAGCACGGTAATCCACATCCCCAAAACAAAAATCAGCCACTAAGAGGCGCCCAGTTTCACAGGAAAACACTGACTGCACACAAATGCCAAAATTATTTCGTAGGAATATAGCGCAGCCGCCTGATCCACCAACAGCGTTACAAACGCACACGTCAACGTGAGCACGAAAATTGGACACCATAATGTCGGTTACCTCTTGGCTCTCAATTTTCGTTTCTTGGAATCCTACTATATGTAAGTCATTATCCAGGAGGAGACGACTTAGCTGACATTGCCGTCATCTTGCACTGAGCCCTCGTACATTTAACGTAGCTACTCGTAGCGTTCCTTCGATATTAACCGCCATAGCTAGAAAGTAGAATGGTGCCCATCACAGTTACACAAGTATGAGCGCTCATAAAGGTGCGCCGATAACCACGTCGAATGCCTCTAAAGGAGACGCAGCTCGACCTTCCGGAAAGGGCACTCAAGTGCAACTTGGGCCCCCCTTCCTGGCAAGGTTCGAAATAACTAGCGCTCAGGATGACGGCCATTGCACTCACCAACCCCCCAACCCCGCTCGAGCTAGACAGCACGGAATTACGCAGGTAGTTTACCCGCCTGCCGTGTATCGACCGTAATGGTCGGTCGCGGCTTCAAGGTCAACCTTCTTATACCTGACGCTTTGGGCGGGGGCTCGTCTCCGCCACTGCCGTCCTGTTTCGCCGTCCGGCTAACGGTCGGGTTGTGGGGCCGTTTCCCCGTAGGTTGGCTAGTTGGGCCGGTAACGGTGTCCATGCCTTCAGGTTCAACGAGGCAGGAGGTCGCCTCGGTCTCAGGTGGGGTTTTGTCTTCAGCATTCGGCATGGCCGCAGTGCCCTCTGCAGTCATTTGTTGGTGTCCTGTAGCTACAGCTTGAGCTACTTGTTTCTCCTCCGGTTCAAGTCGTACCACCGACTTTGCCACGAAGTCAGATGCTTCACCCACCGCGGACGACGTGTCTTCCATGTCCGCCTCCTCCATGAGTAAGGCAGAGTTGTCCTCGTTGCCCACGGGTCCAGTCACGCTAGCGTACGTGCGCTCGCACTGACTGTCATCATGACCGAAGCGTCGGCAGGCACCACACAAAAATACGGCACTTGCGACGAATGTGGCCCGTGCCGCGGCAGTGTAGGCAGAGAGGATCCCTGCCCGGCACAACCACGATAGCCAGTTCACCGGCGACGCTCACCTGATGCGGAAGGTCGTCGAGCTTTACGCCAGGCTTAAACTTCAGCGTAACCAGCCTTGTTGTTGAGTTCTTATCATCCACACCGTGAACCCGCCAGCGCTCGCGGACGGTGTCCGTGACCTTTCCAAACGGCGCGAAGGCAAGGCTTACGTCCTCGTCAGGAACGATGGGCAGCAGCCAATACACTTACAGGCGTACGTCATGGTTGGCGGGGTCAATGACGAGACACCGGCCCATTTTGACCTGCAGCTCCCCAACGCTGACGAAATTTTTCACCGCGTCGCTGTCCTTGAAGGTCACGGCCCACACATGGCTCATACGGTAGGCCCCGAGAGCAGCCACTTCCGGCAGGAGCGATAACTGAGCGAGTGCGTCGCGAAAATCTTCCACCCGGTGTGGGCGGGCCCTGATATCACAGTGTAGGAAAACCGTATTCAAAACAAAACGCCCTGTCGGCAGACTAGGCAAACAACTTGGTACTCGTTGTACGAGGCAGATATCCTGTTACCGCGGCCCGTCTGGGCCGCTCAAGCCGCTTCTACGGAGCCCATGATATACACGTCCGTCACGCTCGGTGGCCGGAAGTGGAATCCCACTGAGCTATACCCTCGAATAAGAGCTCCCAACAAGAAATGCCCGCCAATAATTGCTATAAAATAAGTGGAGAACAGAAAAAAAAGCTGTAAAGGGGGCACCCGGGTTTGAACCGTTGACCTCCCGAGCTGCAGTCTAATGCTCTACCACTGAGCTATACCCTTTTTTTTCTTTATTACCTTCTTGGTACATGACACAATAAAAGACATACAAAACACTAATATCGCTTTACAAGTAAAAGATGCGAGCGGTGCACTGGCCAGCTCACACCAAAGGATTAAAAGCGTTTCAGTTTGGCGAGGTCATCCATTGATGGGAGCCATTCCGGCTGTTCTTTTTGAGCCTTAAACACATTTCTTACATAAGACACATTTTCAATAAAATACTCTCGTACAGGAGATAGTTTCATCTGCATGCCTAAACGCCATTCGATTTTTCCATATACTGTGTAAGCTGATAAGCATAAACATGTCCCACGGCACTTCATCTCCGCTGTCTACCGATAGAAATCTTATGCCGTAAGGTGATATTGGAAGCTGCTTTTTTAAAGTTCGTTGCAAGACGTCCCAGTAAAATACAGCGTCTGTGCAGTGAAGGAGCATGTGATCTATAGTCTCCGGTTTTCTACAGATTAGACCGTTTGTGGACCATGGGACAAATATTCCTTTCTCTTGTAGCCATGGTTTCACGGGCAGTGTGCCAGTGTGCAGCTGAAAGAAGAATGATTTCATTGAGGGCCGCACCGACATCTTTTTGACTCTCTTCAGTACATTCCCTCCAGGGCCAACACAGTATATGGAACGGTACAAAGGTATAGGCAACATAGTGTCAATAAGGTCTTTATAAAATTGGTTCCTCCTAACATCAGCAAGATACTGTGCAGAAAAGCGAACTTTCAAACACTGAAAAGCGCGCACAACCTCCCAAAGAAATTTCCGCACCCGTACGCGTTTCACAGGGCTGGATGATGCAACATATTCAGGCAGTGCCTCTTTCAACCAAATTTGCATTACTGTACGCAGGAAAGCATCTTTTTGGTCTCGGAGGAACATAAATCTTGACACAAGTTGCCTAAGAAACAAATGAGCCAAACCTAGGCCACCCTTTCCCACGGACAGAAAGAGATTTGTGCGACTTGTCCTCTCCCAACTCGACCCCCAAATGAACACTGCGAAAACTCGGTGCAATCTCTGGACGCTGGCCCGTGACATACACATTGCCTGGAGCACATGCCATACCTTGGCCACCAGAAAGAGGTTACATACTGTGGCCCGAGCAAAAATTGAAAGATCGAGGCCACCCCATTTGTGCGTACATTCCCGTGGGCGCTCAGTTTCCGCTTCCCAATATTTTGCAGGTTCTCGATAGAGGTCTAGCGGTACTCCCAAGTATTTGACAGGTGAGGTTGCCCACTGAACGCTCTCAAACATTTCAGGCGCATAATCCCATTTTCCGTGCCATAAACCAAAACACTTTTCCTAGTTTATCACACTTCCGGAGGCTTTGCAAAACCTAGCCGCGTCCTTCACCACTTCAGTTAGGCTTTCCCTATCTTCGCAAAAAATGGCGATATCATCCGCATACGCAAGTACTTTAACTTCAGTGGACAACATCGTGAATCCACGCACTTTTTGGTTTGATATAATTTTCAGGCAGAAAGGTTCGACATACAACGCAAACAATAATGGAGACAATGGGCACCTTTGCCTCATGGAAGAACGAACTGAGATACTTTCACTCACTCGCTTACTAACAATAATGTTTGCCATACAACCAGCATATGCCATATTGACACCTTCCAAGAGCACTCAGCCGACATTCACGTGTTCGAGGATAGAAAACAGAATATGGTGGTTGACGCGGTCAAAGGCCTTTTCCATGTCAAGTTGCAACATGTCTGCATGTTTATCAAATGCATCACAGCATTCTAATATTCTCCGTGCTACGTGAATATTTGTCGTTATCGTACGTCCTTTAATCCCACACGTTTGGTGCTGGCCTACGATAGCTTGTATTACATTCTGCAGCCTTCTGCCCAGAACCTTCATGAATACCTTATAGTCCACATTCGTGAGACTTATGGGCCGATACCCTCTGACTGACAATCTCTTAACCCGGTCATCACTCTTCGGAACCAGGACGATGTGACTTCTTCGGAAGGACGGAGGCATCATCTGTTTTTCGTATGTTTCTTGAATTACGCTGTGTAGAATATGCGCCATGTCAGACTTGAAGGCTTTGTAAAAAGCTGCGCCGAGCCCGTCGGGTCCAGGTGATTTGCCGGAGCTTAACTCGCCGATTGCGCGCTCTACTTCCGCTGCACTAATCGATGCCTCGAGCCCCAGCTTGAATTCATCCTCCAAGATAGGCATCAGTGCCGAAAACTCCGCCGCGAGGCCTTCTTCAACACGTGACTCGTGACCCAGTAGTCCTTCGTAATAATCAACAAACGCACGTTGAATAGTGTTAGAGTCACGAGCCATTTCGCCCTTGTACTCTATCGCTTTTATCTCGTTCTTTACTGCATATCGTTTTTCGTCGCACAGGGACCGTTTTGTCGGCGTCTCGCCAAACCACAACCGTTCTGCACGTGCGCGTATGACCGCTCCTTTATATTTCTCTTTATCCATCAGTTCTAACTTATTTTTTGTTTCTTTTATTTCTTTTTCGTACTGGCCCGGCTGAGCACTTTCTAACCTCAGCAGCAAATCTAAGCGGCTCTGAAATTCTTTTTCGTCTGCCTTGTCACTTCGGCGCAGCGAACTCGCTCTTTCTGTAGCGATCATTTTTATTTCTTCTTTAAAATGTTCCCAGTTTCCAATAATGTCCCCTTGATCACCCGTTTGCAAACAGTCAATTTTTTTCTTTTACTGTAAGCACAAAACTTTCATCAAGAAACTTTACATTAAGTTTCCATAGTTCCCAGTTGAACTTCGACCTTTTAATCTTCGTTCCTATTACCATTACCATGCAATGATGGCTGAACGCAACGTTTCTAACCAAGTAGTCACTGCACATCGGGACTACGCCAGCAGACAGATAAACTCTGTCAAGTCTTGCATGACTTGCTTGTTGGAAATGTGTGAACTGCAGACGGGCGCCTTATGACAGAGCACTCCCTGCGTCTTCCAAATTGTGCTCTAGGACAAGTGCATTCAAAAGCAACGAGCTTTGGACTCGAATGGTCGTGTTAGTAACTCTGTCTTCGGGCATACACACGCAGTTCAAGTTACCCATAAGAATAATATATCTAGGAGACGTCAGATAGGGCTGGACCATTTCGAAGAAAGCTTTGCGCTCATTTTCCTTACTTGGGGCATACACACACATTACGCGCCACTGTAAATCAAGATGCGAAAAATCACACATCACAAAACGCCCCGTGTTGAAAACTGTTACATATTCTTCAATAACACCTAAAGAATTCCGAATTAAAATGGCACACCCTCCCGACGTACCAACAGAATGATCCACACACACATTGTACCGGCTTCCAAAAGGCTCAACCATGCAATTCGCCTGAGCTTCACTTTCCACCTTAGTTTCTTGCACTGCCGCTACGTCCACATCGTTCTCAAGCAGGAGGCGACTTTATTGATACTGACGCCGCCTCGCTGCCAGTCCCCTTACATTAAACGTCGCAAATTTAAGTGCTGTTTATGTTCTGCCTGCCATGTGCGCGACAAATTAAGTAGACCGAACGGCTTCGTGCTCACCTTCAGCCTTAATACACCAAGAAGCGAAGCACAACAATTTTACCTTCTCAAGAGTTCTCGAGCACACCCAGGAGGCGTGCTCGTTATCTGCAGCACGCTGGCGCAAACTCAGCGCGCTGCTGGTCGTGGTCCTGTTGTGGGTCGCCTCTCGTCCTTGGTCAAGCCAGAAGGGAGCCATAGTTGTCACGTCGGTGTAGTCTTCGCCGGCTTTTTGTCCGGCGGGACGTTGGGCTTCAGGCGAAACGTCGGCCGACGCTGCCCTCCCGATTTGCGGGGTGGTTCGTCGCTACTTACAGAAGGACGCTGAACCTCTTCGACACAGGCTTTGTCGTGTGTCCTCTTTGCTGGAGCACCACTCATGCTTGTTTGGACGACATCCATGCCTTCCCCCTCTTCTTCAGGTTTTCCATGTACTGCTTCAGTAGCAGTACTTGCCTTTAGTTCCGCTGCATCCACCTTCGGGGCTACCACACTCTGCTTCGACGCAGTGGTCTGCTCTTCAGGCTGTGTCTCTACCACGCCCCCCTTGACGGCGTTAGGCGCTGCCTGCGGCGTATTCTTTTCTGCTGTTCTCGCTGCCTCCTCGGATTCATCCGCATCCGTGATATGTTCGGAGTCGTCTTCTCCTCTCATGTGCCCTGTGACATTTACGTACGTTTTGACGCACTGCGATTGGTCGTGCCCGAAGCGACGGCACTGACTGCAACGGGGAACTTTGCATTCACGCCGGACGTATCCTGAGGTATGGATCCTTAGGCAAAGTGGGGTTCTTCCAGGAACCACAACGAGGGCCTGTTCTCCAGCAATGCGTAGCTGGTGAGGCAGGTCATCAATTGTGACACCAGGCTTCAACTTCAAAGACACACAACGCGTTGACGAACCTTTGTCCATGACTCCATGAACGCGCCAGCGTTCCATGGTGACTTCCGTCACCGTTCCGTAGGGTGCAAAGGCTGTTCGCACATCTTCGTCCTGCACGTTGTACAAAATCCAGTGGATCTTTATCCTCACGTCCTGGTCGTCGGGATCAATAACAATACACCGTCGTTCTTTCACAGTCACTACACGGGCTGAAAGCAGCTTCTTCATTCCTTCAACACTCTTGAACGTGATAGCCCAGATGTGGTTCATTTGGAACGCCCCCAAGACGACAACCTCGGGGAGCTGTGCCAAACGAACCAGTGCGTCGCGAAAATCCTCGACCTTGTAAGGCCTTGCTCTGACGTCGGCGTGCAAAAACAGCGTATTTAAAACTATTCGACCTGTTGGTAGACGCGGCAAAGTACCTTCATAATCCTGGTCACTCGAGCCAGCAAACATGTTTCCACGGCCAAGCTGGACCGCTGATACCGCTCCGTTGGAGCACATGATGCGCACGTCCGTCACGCTCGGTGGCCGGATGTTGAATCACTGAGCTATACCCTCGAATAAGAGCTCCCAACAAGAAGTTCCCGCCAATAATTGCTATAAGATAAGTGGAGAACAGAAAAAAAAGCTGGAAAGGGGGCAACCGGGTTTGAACCGGGGACCTCTCGATCTGCAGTCGAATGCTCTACCACTGAGCTATACCCCCGAATAAGATCTCCCAACGAGAAGTGTCCGCCAATAATTGCTATAAAATAAGTGGAGAACAGAAAAAAAAAAGCTGTAAGTGGGCCACCCGGGGCCTCCAGAGCTGCAATCCAATGCACTACCACTAAGCTATACCCTCGAATAAGAGCTCCCAACGAGAAGTTCCCGCCAATATTTGCTATAAAATAAGTGGAGAACAGAAATAAAAGCCGGAAAAGGGGCACCTGGGTTTGAACCGGGGACCTCTCGATCTGCAGTCGAATGCTCTACCACTGAGCTATACCTCCGAATAGGAGCGCCCAACGAGAAGTGCCCGCCAATAATTGCTATAAAATAAGTGGAGAACAGAAAAAAAAGCTGTAAGTGGGGCACCCGGGGCCTCCAGAGCTGCAATATAATGCTCTACCACTGAGCTATGCTTTTTTTTATTCACAAAATGACATACATACATAAAAACACGTTGGCCTTCTTGGACCAACATGACAAGCTAAAATTTCTTGAAATTCACCAATTCATCAAGAATACCCAACCAGTCAGGCGGATCTGCCTGTACACGATATATCTCACGTATGAAAATAATGCTCTCAACAAAATTTTCTCGTGCTGAGCGCACATTCACATCAGCGTGCGTTACCGCCATCCGTGTCTTCCAAAGACTATGGAGGCTCAGGAGCATTATCATGTCGTACGGGAAGTCCTGATGGCTGTCTACAGGCAGGAAACGTATACCCTGTGCTGTTATCGGCAGTTCCTTTTTAAGAGTTCTTTGCAAGACGTCCCAATAAAAAATCGCATCCCAGCACTCAATGAAGGCGTGCTCAATGGTCTCCGGCTTGTTACATAGCGCACAGTTTGTCGTCCATGGTACAAATATTCCTTTGTCAGCTATCCATGTTTTGACCGGAAGGGTAGATGTATGCAATTTAAAGAAGAACGACTTTACGCTTGCTCTCACTGGCATCCTTTTAACTATTTTTAAAACATCTTGTCCTGGGCCTCCATAGTATTTCATTCGGTACAATGGCACTGGCATCATAACTTCAACTAAATCCTTGTAAAGTTTCTTTCTTGTTACTGTGCTCAGGTACTGAAGGGAAAACCGAGCTTTTAGTATTCGAAGGGAATCGACTACCTCTCGCAAGTAGCCTTTAAGCCGATAGTTTACAGGCTGTGCACTAGACACAATAAATTCAGGCAAAACGCTTTTCAGACGTACCTGGATCATCGTACGCAAGTATGAATCACTTTGATCTCGTAAGAAGACAAAACGAGAAACAATCTGTCGTAAGAACAAATGCGACAATCCAAGACCCCCATCTCGAACAGGACGAAACAAGTTGGTTCGGCTGACCCTTTCCCAAGTGGAACCCCAGATAAAAACAGCAAATACTCTGTGTATTTTCTGTAGATTCACACGGGTCATCGACAAAAATTGGAGGACATACCACACTTTGGCAATTAAAAATAAATTACAAACAGTTGCCTTTGCAAACATTGATAAATCACGACCTTTCCATCCTCCGGTTTTCTCTTTTACACGCGATGTCTCATCCTCCCAGTATTGCGCGGTACTCTCGTAGTGCTCAAGCGGCACCCCCAAATATTTCGAAGGAGACACGGTCCATTGTAAATTTGCAAAGACAGACGGTGTGATGTCCCAGCTTCCATGCCAAAAACCGATGCTCTTGTCCCAATTCATCTCGCATCCGGTTTGCCTGCAATATCTTTTAGCATCGCTTATCGCCTCTAGTACACTTTGGCGATCTGTACAAAAGATTGCGACGTCATCAGCATATACAAGCACTTTAACATGGGACGATTCAAGCTTACAACCATTGATTTTTTCATTACTTATTAGAGATATACAGAAAGGCTCTAAATAAATTGCAAACAGCAGCGGTGACAATGAACAACCTTGCCTCACTGATGATCTGAGTTTAATTTTCTCACTTAGTGTCTTATTCAGCACGATGTTTACCATGCAGTCATTGTATATCATTTTTAAACCATCGAGTATAACTGTGCTTATGTTAACGTGTTCAAGGATACAAAAAAGAGCTTCATGCGACACACGATCAAATGCCTTTGCTAAGTCCAGCTGCAACATAGCGACACGCCCGCCAAACATGTCACAGCACTCAAGAACACTACGGGCTACATGCACATTTGTAGAGATAGAGCGACCTTTTATGCCACATGTTTGGTGTGGTCCGACTAGAAATTTGATGACGGTCTGCAGTCGTTTTGCCAGCACTTTCGTATAAACTTTGTAGTCTGTGTTCGTGAGCGTTATCGGACGGTACGCACCCACAGATAGCAGCGTAGCATGGTCGTCATTTTTAGGAATCAGCACCACGTGAGCAGCACGGAAAGAGAGCGGCATTTCTTTCGTTTCGTACGCCTCCGTGATGACTGCGTGTAAAATGGGCGCCAGTTCATCGGCAGAAGCTTTGTAGAATGCGGCACCGAAACCGTCTGGCCCAGGTGTCTTTCCGAGCGTTAGTTCAGTTATCGCCTGTTTTATTTCGTCTACGCTAATGGGTTTCTCCAAAAGGGCTCGAGTATCACCATCTAACTGTGGCATTAAATCAAGGGTATCCTGTGCCAGCGGAATGCTCCCACTTCTTTTTACACCTATTAAGTTATCATAGTGCTCGACAAATGTTCGTTCAATTTCTTTAATGTCGCTGATAATAGTGTTCTGATACGTAATTTCTCTGATTTCATTTTGTGTTGCGTATCTCCTTTCGTCACACAATGCGCGCTTATTAGGAGTTTCCCCATCCAAATCTTCTCGGCTCGCGCCCTTATTACTGCTGATCGATACTTTTCGACGTCCATAGCCTCGAGCTCGCCCTTAACTTCACGGATGTCTTTACCGTACATCCCGGGATTTGAGGCTTCCATGCTGATCATAAAATCAAGCTGGCATTGCAATTCCTCGGTTTTTTTTTCTTTCTTTATGACGGAGCAGTGTTCCCCTCTCGATAGCTATCAGGTTGACTTCGTTCTTGAATTGGTCCCATTCAGCCGCACGTGACATTGCGGCAATGTCGGCCATGCTTTCTATTTTTTTTCTTTACTTTTTCGTTAAATATCTCGTCACCCAGTAGTTTAACATTAAACTTCCATAACTGCCAATTGAATTGCGCTTTCTTTTTCTTGCCCCCAACTGTGACCATTACAAGACTATGATCACTAAAAGAGACATGCTTTACTTCATACTTAGTGCACATGCTCACAAAGTCAACCGTGGCGTACACTCTATCGAGCCGCGCACTGCTTCCACGCTGGAAGTGCGTGAACACGGGTCGATTTCCATTTGAAAGCAGCCAGCCCAGGTCCTCCAAATCATTCTCGTGGATTAGTGCGTCTGGTACCTTTGCACTTTTGTCGCGGCAAAGTACAACTTTAGCTCAGTCCTCTGCCATCAGCACGCAATTGAAATCACCAAGCATAACAATACGTTTCGAACTCTGCAGATAACACTCGATTTTTTCGAAGAAGGCTACGCGCTCAGTCTCGCTATTCGGTGCATAAACACAGATCACTCGCCAGGGCTGACCAGAAAATAAAAAGTCTATAATAAGCAAGCGTCCTGCTTCCGAGACAGCAATGCTCACATCCGAGACGCCTATGTTATTACGAATGAATATCGCGCAACCACCAGATGTGGCCACAGCATGACAAATACAAACATTGTACCGCGTTCGAAAGGTTTCCACCATGGGGGCCGTCTGATCCTCACTTTCGATTTTAGTTTCATGCACTGCGACTAGATCTAAGTCATTTTTCGAAAACAGGCGGCTCACTTGGTACTGCCTTCTCCGGGCCGCTAAGCCCCTGACATTCAGTGTGGCTACTCGCATTGGCTTTTCAGTTTCACCGTGCATATTATGTGAGGAGCAAATGGGTCGCACAGCGCTCACCTCTGTACGTGATCGCACAGCATTCGTTTCATTGCAGTCGGCCATTCCTTGCAGTGTTATGTCTGGCACATCTGCACCTTCTTCCACGGACGGTTGCCGGCGCGACAATTCATTGCCGTCCGTGCGCTTAAAAGTCTTACGCGACATGTTGTACAGGCACCCGTGAAGTGCAGACCCCAGCGCCTACTTCGGCGCCTTGTCCGCCTCGCGTTTATCCAGGGGAACGATGGGCTTCGGCCTGAATGGTGAGCGTCGTACCGGTGCCGCTTTCGCAGGCGGCTACTCGGCATTCAGGCCACCACCCGGGTCGTCGACTTTCACCGTCTCGATGTGCGCCCGCTTATTCGACGATGTAGTCACGTCGGTCTCCATTGCGCTCGGCGCGTTGGGATCCGTCGTTGCTACTGAGCTTTCCTTAGCTTCTTTCGACCGGTGCAGCGCGTACAGGTCAGGCTGCCTTTCTTGCGGTGGCTGCTGCTCGCTAGACAACGAAGTAACGGCCCCTGCAAGGGGGCGGGCACCGTGGCCGGGGGTGTTGGTTGTGGCTCCAACTTCGCGCTTTCTACTGCCGCCGCTTCCTCAGCTTCTGCCTCGTCCATGACGAGCTCAGAAGAGTCAGTACTCTTTACGGGCCCTGTGACGTTCGCGTATGTAGGCGCACACTGACTTTCGTCATGACCGAAACGTTTGCAGCGCGAGCATCGTGGCACCCGGCACTCTCTGCGAACGTGGCCTTTTCCCTGGCAGCGCAAACAAAGCGGTGGCCTTCCAGGCACCACTAATAAAGCAGGCTATCCGGCGACACGCAACTGGTGCGGGATATCATCACTTTTCACACCAGGCTTCAACTCGAGATTCACCAGACGCGTAGTGGAGCCCTTGTCTGTCACGCCCTGAGCGCGCTCTCGTGAAACTTCCGTAACTTCGCCGTACGGCGCTAATGCCTCGCGTACATCTTCATCGCTGACGTTATGGAGGACCCAGTGCATATTAAGACGTAGGTCTTGGTTGTTCGGATCGACCACCAGGCATCGCCGGCCCTTGACAGTAATTGTTGCAGCTGTTAGCAGTTTGTTGACGGCTTCCGAGCTCTACATTGTTACGGCCCACACGTGGTTCATTTGGAAAGCTCCCAAGGCGACAACCTCGGAGAGCACTTTCAAGCTGGCCAGGGCGTCACGGTAGTCCTCAACTCTGTACGGCCGAGCACGGATATCGCCATGCAAAAAAAAAAAACAGTATTAAAAACAATCCGACCTTTCGGCAGTTGGGGCAGCATCACTTGGTAATCCTGGTTGTCTTCATCAACATTCCTGTTTCCGCGGCCAAGATGGGCCGCTGATACCGCTCCTTCGGAGCACATGATAGCACGTCCGTTCGCCTCGGCTCCGGGAAGTGGAATCACTGAGCTATACCCTCGAATAAGAGCTCCGAACGAGAAGTGCCCGCCAACAATTGCTATAAAATAAGTGGAGAACAGGAAAAAAAAAGCTGGAAAGGGGGCACCCGGGTTTGAACCGGGGGACCTCTCGATCTGCAGTCGAATGCTCTACCACTGAGCTATGCCCCGGAATAACAGCTCCGAACGAGAAGTGCCCGCCAATAATTGCTATCAGATAAGTGGACACAGAAAGAAAGCTGTAAATGGGGCACCCGGGTTTGAACAGGGGGCTTCCCGAGCTGCAGTCTAATGCTCTACCACTGAGCAATACCCCCGAATGAGAGCTCCCAACGAGAAGCGCCCGCCAATAATTGCTATAAAAGAAGTGGAGAACAGAAAGAAAGCTGTAAATGGGGCACCCGGGTTTGAACAGGGGGCTTCCCGAGCTGCAGTCTAATGCTCTACCACTGAGCAATACCCCTTCTTTTAATTCATTGCCGGTCTTCGACACAGTATACGACAAAAGTACACAAAATATATAGTGCGCCAGAAGGCACAAGTGGCCTAACGGCCACTGAGGCCTGGCGTTGTCATCTTTAAAATTCCCGGAGCTCTACCAAAGGCTCCAGCCTTGACAGCCACTCAGGAACATCTGTTTGCACTTTCAAAGTCTCCAGGAATCTGTGTACGCCTTCGCGAAAATACATACGTGTTGGTCGTGCGTCCGGATCACAAGAATGGCCAGCCATTCGGGTGCGCCATATACTGTGGAGACCCATCAGCATAATCTGGTAAAAGGGGACGCCATCCTCATATTCGGTTGGCAGGTACCGGATTCCGTGAGAGTCTAGCGGTAATTCTTTTTTAATGGTTCTTTGGAGCACGTCCCAGAAAAATGCCCCTTGCCAGCAATGAAAAAAAACGTGGTCTATTGTCTCAAGCTGCTTGCATATAAGGCAGTGGGAACACCATGGTAGAAATAAACCCCTTTCCTCTAAAAAGGACTTCACAGTTAAAGTTCCAGTGTGTAACTTGAAAAAGAAAGATTTGGCTCCCGGCAACACTTGCATTTTTTTAACTCTTTTTAGAACATTGCAACCTGGGCCTCCAGACTGTATGATCCTGTACAAAGGCACTGGAAACAGCGCGTCACAAACATCCCTATACAATGTTTTCCTTTTAACGCTACTCAAATACTGCATCGAAAAACGTATACTTTGAAATTTGACACTTTGAACAATTTCTCTAAAGAAACCACAAAACACTTCTTGAAATACATTGCGTTGTAACAACATATTCAGGCAAAACTTCCCCGAGTCTTTGTTGACACACGGTGCGCAGGAATGGGTCTCTAACATCACGGAAAAATAAAAACTTGTTTACAATTTGTCGCACAAACAAATGTCCCAGTCCTAAACCACCGGCCTTCACCTGCCGAAACAAGTTCGTGCGGCTGCACCTCTCCCATGTGGACGCCCAAACAAAGACAGCAAATACACGGTGCAGCTTCTGCACGTTTACTCAGGAACAATGTAGCACTTGCATTGCATACCACAACTTACTAACAAAAGAAATATTGCACACCGTAGCTCTTGCGAACACTGATAGATGAGCGCTTGTCCATTTGTCCGCTTTTTCTCGCGTCTCTTGCAGCTGCGCTCGCCACTACGGATCAGTGTCTCTAACATTGCAGCGGCACCCCCAAGTACTTCGGAGGCGTTGTCACGCAAGCCACGTTGGCAAAAGTTTCTGGGGTTGAAGGCCATTCTCCGTGCAGAAATCCCAAGCACTTATCCCAATTCACCCGACTTCCGGTTAGCTCACTGAAGCACTGCACCCTTTCAACTGTTTTACTAACACTTTCCTTGTCCCTGCAAAGAACTGCAACATCATCTGCATACGCTAGCAATTTCACTTGGGTTGCTTGTAGTCTAAATCCATGAATTTCATCGCTTTGTATTATGTTCAGACACAGTGCTTCAATATATATATCAAACAACAGAGGGCTGAGGGGGCAACCTTGGCGCACCGAACGTCGCACGTTTATGGGGGCCCCCAGCAACTTATTAACAAGTAGCCTCGTAGTGCAGTTATGGTACGTCAAGCTCACTCCCTCCCGGATGACCGAACCTATATTGATGTAGTCCAGGATGCTAAACAAAATACAATGTGGCACACAATGAAATGCCTTTTCCAAATCTAATTGTAGTAGTGCGACACGTGCATATGTGGCATCACAGCATTCAAGTACATACCTCGCCTTGTGAATGTTGTAAACGATGGAACGGCCTTTGATCACACACGTTTGATGAGGGCCAACTATTTCGCCTATAACACTCTGTAATCTACTGGCAAGAACCTTCATGTAGATTTTGCAGTCTACGTTTGTCAGAGCGATAGGTCTGTATGACGATACCTGCTTGAGTTTATATACTTTGTCGGTTTTCGGAATAAGTACAGTATGTGACGTTCCAAACGACACAGGTAAAACATTTATTTCATATGCCTCATTGAAGACCGCAGTCAGCAATGGAGCTAGTTGTTGCTTGAAAGTTTTGTAGAACGCTGCACCCAAACCATCAGGCCCAGGCGATTTACCAGGGTTTAAATCATCAATTGCACGCTCTACTTCTCGCTCGCTAATTGCCGTTTCCAGTCTTGCTTTTCGTTGTTCGTCTAGTCGTGGCATAGCCCGCAGATACGATTCTTTAAACCGGTCCAGGTCGACATAACGCAAATCGAACAATGTCTGGTAATACTCAAAGAAAACTTGCCCGATTTCTCTATTATCTGTTGCGGTGCGACCGTCCATTGTACCTCAGTGACATGGTTCCTTCTTGCGTGCGCTTTTTCCATCCCTAGCGCCCGTTTTGTGGGTGTCTACGCCATGGCAAGATGTTCAGCTCTCGCGCGCACAAGCGCTCCACGATAGCGTTCTTCTTGATTAATTTCTAGTTTTTGTTTTATTTTCCTAATGTCGTCCATGTATAATCCCGGTGCCTTGTACTCCAGAGCTAATAATTTTTCTAGCATAGTCTTTAACTGCGTTTCATTTAGTTTTTCTTGGTACCGTATGCAGCTCGCCCTTTCAATTCCTTTTATTTTGATCTGTCCCTTGCACAGTTCCCATTCCTGGCCCAATACATGTATTCCCCCTCCAGTGACTTTACTAATTTCTTCCTCCGCTCCCTTAGCGAATTCTTGATCATTGAGTAGTTTGTTAACTTCCAAAGATCCCACTGAAAACAGCTGCTTCGCTTTTTTGCACCTATGAAACATTGAACCATGGAGTGATCCGAGAAGGGCGCGGGCACTACGTCATAGACATGACACTTTGGGACCAAACATGCAGACACGTAAATCCTGTCGAGTCCGGCGTGGCTGGTAAATTGGAAATGAGTGTACTTAACTGGGCACCTGCTCACCAGGCATTCTCCCACGTCCTCTAAAGCAAATTCATCAATTAATCGAATAAGAACGACAGTACTACTATCCCTGAAAGTACGCGCACTAGTTTTGTCATCGGCGCTCAGAACACAATTGAAGTCACCCAACAGAATGAGCTGCGTTTCCGTGTTCAGGTGTTGCTTAATAAATTCAAAAAAGACAGTCCTCTCGTCAACTGGGGTGGGTGCATATATACAGACAGCGCGCCAATCAGTAGCACAAAATACGAAATCACAGACAACTCCTCGTCCTGAAGCAAGTGAAACATGCGACTGAATAACTAGACCAGGCAGTTTTATGACAAACATGGCACTCCCGGCAGAAGTACCAACTGCGTGACTGACAACGGCGTAAAACCTAGACGTGAAACGCTGCACCATGCTCTCAGTCTCTTCTTCCCCTTCGACCTTTGTTTCTTGTAGACCAAGCATATCGATATCTTGGTCAATTAGAAGGCGCAGCCCTTGACTCTGCCTTTTCTTTGTGGCTAAGCCTCGCACATTTCGACTGGCAACTTTAAACGTGAGCACAGAAGCCATTTTTTTGAGGTGATAAGAGGCCGAGAGCATGGTGCTTACCTTTCGCGTCCAGCCCGTCGCTAGACGCTTTCGTTGGTGCCGGGGTGACTTGTTTGGCTAGGTAGCCCTAGCTGCAAGGCCTGCTTTTCGGCGACTCTCGTTTCCGACCTTACATTTGGCTTTGTTTTGAAGAGTGGTCGCCTCCCTTGTGTCGTTTTCGTCGGTGACTCCTCGCTGCTAGCGGCCGCCGCCTGGTCCTTTTCGTTGCTGCGTTCGGTGTGCGTGCGTTTCGCTGTGCCGGTGACACTCAACGCTCGGCCGCCGCTCTTGTCAAGGGGCTCCTGGCTGTTCCCTGGTTCAGACACGTCCGGCTCTGGTTCTCCCTCGGCACCGGTCGCCCTCCCGTCTTCTTTTCCTTCGCAGCGTATCGTTGCCGTTTCTTTGCTTTCTTTGGTTATCGTTTCTTTTCCTTCTCCCTCAGTCACCGAAGACTTTGCAGTCACGGCAGGCTTCTCGCATACCCCGGCTCCTTTTGCAGCTGCTTCGGCTTCGTCAACGTCCATGATGTGGTCCGCCGAATCTACCGCCGACGCAGTTCCTGTAGCAACTGAACTGCGTACGTCCGTACGCACTCCTCCTCACCGTGGCCGAAACGTCTACATTTCGAACACCTTGGTATCTAGCATTCTCGGCGTACGTGGCCCGTGCCGCGACAGCGCAAGCACTACATCGGCCGTCCAGGCACGACCACGAGGACCAACTCTCCTGCAACTCTTATCTGATGCGGCAGGTCCTCGATCTTCATGCCAGGCTTCATCTTTAGGAGCACGGTTCTCGTGGTTGAACCCGTTTCGTGGACGCCTTGAACACGCCAGCGCTCACGAGTCACTTCAGTGACCTTCCCAAACGCCGCAAGCGCCGTCCGAATGTCGTCGTCGGCCACGTCATGAAGCATCCAGTGGAGTCCAAGCTTCACTTGTTGGTCCTCTGTGTCCAGGACAAGGCACCGGCGCCCCTTGACGTTCAGCTCCTTGAAAGCGAGAAGCCGCTTCGTTGCTTCCGCGCTGCCTAAAGTCACCTCCCAGACGTGGTTGATTTGGTACGCCCCCAAAACCACCACGTCAGGGAGCGTACTGGTCTTGGTCAGCGCCGTCTCGGAAATCTTAGACTCTAAACGGTCGCACTCGTGGGTCTCCGTGCAAAAAAACCGTGTTCAAAACAACACGTCCGGTGGGTAGAGTTGGCAAATTAATCGGATACTCGCTATCTTGAACTTCTTCAGAGCTGTTTCCGCGGCAACCGAAGGCCGCAATCGCCGCTCCGCTGGAGCTCATGATTCGCCGTCCGTCACGCTCGGTGGCCGGAAGTAAAATGTGTGATACCCCCGAATAAGAGCTCCGAACGAGAAGTGCCCGCCAATAATTTCTATAAAATAAGTAGAGAACAGAAAAAAAGCTGTAAAGGGGGCACCCGGGTTTGAACCGGGGACCTCTCGATCTGCAGTCGAATGCTCTACCACTGAGCTATGCCCCCGAATAACAGCTCCGAACGAGAAGTGCCCGCCAACAATTGCTATAAAATAAGTGGAGAATAGAAAAAAAGCTGTAAAGGGGGCACCCGGGTTTGAACCGGGGACCTCTCGATCTGCAGTCGAATCTCTACCACTGAGCTATGCCCCCCCTTTTTTTTTCTTTATTACCGACATGGCAACAAGGCTACAAAACAAGACATTTTAACAGTACGCAACGGTCACGACAAAATCTGTGCCATTGGTTGGCAGTCACAGGGCTAAAAACGCTTGAAATTCGCTAGCTCAGTCATCACACTGAGCCATGTTGGTTTTTCTTTTTGTAAATTATACATTTCCTTAATGTGACAAATGATTTCAATGAAGTATTCTCTAACAGGCCGGGCATTGACATCGGCATGTCTCACGGCCATTCTAGTTTTCCATAAGCTATGTAAAGACACGAGCATGAACATGTCATAGGGAACTTTGTCTCCATTTAGAGTAGGCAAGAAACGAATCCCATATGGTGTAATCGGCAAGTCCTTCTTTAGTGTTCTCTGTAAGATGTCCCAATGGAACACAGCATCCCAGCAGTCAATAAAAATGTGTTCTACTGTTTCGGGTTTCCGGCATAGTAAACAGTTGACGCTCCAAGGCACGGAAAGGCCTTTTTCATCTAGCCACGGTTTGACAGGTAAAGTATTGGTGTGGAGCTGGAAAAAGAAGGACTTTACCGACGGGCGTACTGGCATTCGTTTTACTCTTTTTGGTACATCCTTTTCAGGTCCAATGCAGAACATCGAGCGGTACAATGGCACCGGCAACATCGTGTCTACAAGGTCCTTATATAAGCGCTTTCGTGGTACCCTACTTAAGTATTCCATGGAAAACCGAACCTTTAACAGCTGAAAAGCCAAGACTACCTCTTTTAGGAAACCACGCGCTCTGCCTTGACTGCACCGATGTGACGATACAATAAACTCAGGTATAGCTTCGCTCAGCCTTGTTTGAAACATAGTTACTAAAATTGGGTCATTTTGGTCCCGCAAGAAAACAAACCTCGACACAATCTGCCTAATGAACAAATGTGCCAGACCTAATCCTCCATTTTTAAACGAACGAAAGAGATTAGTGCGACTGGTGCGCTCCCAGCTTCAACCCCACACAAACACTGCGAGCACTCTGTGTAAACGTTGTATGTTAGCCCTTGACATGCACAACGCTTGGAGCACGTAAGCAATTTTAGCGACGGCAAACAGGTTGCACACTGTCGCAGGAGCAAACATAGAGAAATTGCGGCCTCCCCATTGAAGTGTACCTTCACGAACCCTTTCAGTTTCGGCATTCCAGTAATAACGGCGTCACGGTAGTGCTCAAGCGGCACCCCTAGGTACTTTGCCGGCGTGACTGTCCAGCGGATATTTGCAAACGTACTCGGATGGTCTTCCCAGTTGCCGATCCATACCCCTATGGATTTATCAAAGTTGATAGCACTGCCTGTCATTCTGCAGTATGATAACGCCTCTGCGACCGCGATTTCGATGCTTTCTTTATCCCGACAAAACAACGCGATGTCATCCGCGTATGCCAGCACTTTCACTTCCGCGGACTGCACTCTGAAACCCGATATTCTATTGTCATTCTTGATTTTCCTACAAAGCGGCTCTAGGTAAATTGCGAATAAAAGAGGCGACAAACCACACCCCTGGCGCACAGATGACCGGACGCTAAAGGTTTTGGTAACCTCCTTGTTTATAAAGAGGCTGGCGGTACAGTTTTGATAGCACATCTTTACCCCATCTAAAACCTTTATGTGTTCTAGAATACTGAAAATAATTTTATGGGCCACACGGTCGAAAGCCTTCTGCATATCTAACTGTAACATGGCGCAGTGTTCACCTAGGTCGTTACAGTATTCTAAAATGCTTCTGACAATATGAATGTTTGTGTAGATAGACCTTCCTTTAATGCCGCATGTTTGATGCGACCCTACTATTCTGGTCACCACTCCCTGTAATCGCTTTCCGAGCACTTTTGTAAATATCTTATAGTCTACATTCATTAGTGATATCGGCCGGTAAGCGTCGACAGCTAACAATTTTTCTGGGTCCTCTGATTTCGGTATCAGAACTACGTGCGATGTCCGAAAAGAAGGAGGAACCTGTTTTTGCGCATAGGCCTCCTTAAACAACCGTAACAGGATCTCACTGACATCACTTTTGAAGGCTTTATAAAAGGCCGCTCCGAGTCCATCAGGTCCCGGAGACTTGCCTACAACTAAATCATCTATGGCTCCTTCCACTTCGGTGATGCTCAGAGGCCACTCCAGACGTTTTTGAATGTCTTCCTCTAATTGCGGCATGTTTGACAAAAAGTCCGTCTTGAATTCTTCTGTGACGTCTTTAACAGTCCCGAATAAATTGCTATAATGATCAAGAAACGCCTCTTCAATTTTTTGAGGTTGGCTCGTGATCTCGTTCTCGTATTGAATCATTCTGATTTCATTTCGCCTCGCGTATGCCTTTTCGTCAGATAAGGCTCGTTTAGTCGGTGTCTCACCTAGCCAAACCCTTTCAGCTCGTGCCCTTATAACTGCTCCTTTGAACTTCTCTTCTTCGATAAGCTCAAGCTGGCTTTTCAGTTCTTTTATTTCTTTTGTTCGGCTCCCGGGTCTGTCGCTTTCCACGGTGTACAAAAAATCAAGCTCACGTTGCAGTTCATTTTCTTTTTTCCTTTTAAGAAATTTCTCTTTAGTGGCTTCTTCTATAGCACTGATCTTGACTCCTTGTTTAAAGTTCTCCCATAATTCTAGTACGTTGCCATCTTCGGCTTCGATCAAATTATCTAACTTTTGCTTCACGCTTTCACAAAAGGATTCGTTCATTAACAGCCCATCGTTGAACTTCCACAACTTCCAGTTAAACTTCGATTTTCTTTCTTTGGAACCTACACTAAAAGTTACAAGGCTGTGATCGCTGAACGAGACGTGTTTCACACTATAGCTGCCACACATCGGAACAAGCTCCAGTGCGACATACCCTCTATCTAGCCTTGCGTGACTTTGCCCTTGAAAATGTGTAAATGCAGGTGTGCCGGTAGTACACAGGAAATTACCGACGTCATCCAGATTAGATTCTTGCACTAGTGTGTTTAAAAGTAAAGCACTTTTGTCACTCACTGGAAGGTTTTTCACTCGATCAGCCGCGTAACATACACAATTAAAATCTCCTAGCAATACGACTTTCCGGTCACACTGTAAATGCTGATTTACTCTCTCAAAGAAAGGAACACGCTCACTTTCAGTGTTTGGGGCGTAGACACATATCACGCGCCAACCTACACCCAAAAGGAAAAATCCACAAAAACCAGTCTTCCACTTTCACAAGAAAAGACCCCTTCTTCTCTAATTCCCAGGTTGTTTCTAATGAAGATAGCGCACCCCGCGGAAGTGCCAACAGCATGTGATACACAAACATTGTATCTATTACGAAACTGCAGCACCATGCGATCCGTTTGTTCCTCACTTTCTATCTTTGTCTCCTGCACCGCTGCTATATCAACATCTGTTTCTAAGAAAAGCCGGCTAAGCTGGTATTGCCGCTTTTTGGCACAAAGACCGCGGACATTTATAGTAGCAAAACGAAGTGCAGTGTTTTGAGCCATTGTTATGTTTTTTGAAGAACAAACGAACCGCATGGTACCCACCTCATGCGTCTGGGGCCAAAGCTGCCTTCGCCTTTTGCACAAGCCTTCCGCAGCTGCCATGGCAGCCTTAGGAAAGCACAGTTGATGTCCCTGTCATGGCGTTCCATCGTCCCTTGAGTTTGGCTTGGTCACTGCGTAGACTAGAAGAGACGCCGCGAAGCACACGCTCTCGCGGCTACGTCGGCGGCGTCTCCGCCGCCCTCCGGTCCGGAGGTATGCTCGGACGCGGCCTCAGCGTTGACCGCCTAATGATCGCCGCCTTTGGCGGCGGTCCTTCCGAGAACCTTGCAGCCAGGGCCTCATGCTCGTCCAGCGTAGCATCGTGGCCGCGCTTGGAGACTGAGGCTCCGCTTGTTCCCTCGCTTACTTCCATGAGTGCTGGCTCCTCAGGTGACTTCGACGGCGTTGAGGCATCCTGCACTTTCACAACGCCGGTGGCGCCGCCAGCTACGTCGGTCAGCTTTCGGCTTTCCTTGTTAACACTTGCGTCTTGGGGCATGTCGGGCGGGGTTAACGTTGCCGCATCAAGTTCCTCGAGCTTCGACAATGCTTCGCTAGCGGCTTCTTCAGCGTCAGCCTCGTCCATGACGAGTTCCGCAGTGTCTTCTCCACCAACCGGCCCCGCAACACTTGCGTACGTCTTCACGCACTGAGATTCCTCGTGTCCAAAACGACGGCAGTGCGTGCAGCTACGGCTACGCGAAGCTGGTGTGGAAGGTCATCAACCTTAATGCCATTATGGAGCTTGAGGCGCACGAGGCTTGTCGTCGACCCCTTGTCTTGGATACCTTGAACTCTCCACTTTTCCTTCGAGACCTCGGTCGCCTTTCCAAACGGAGCAAGCGCTACACGCACATCATCGTCAGCCACATTGAAAAGAAGCCAGTGAAGCTTCAGACGCACGTCCTGGTTTGCCGGATCAATAACCAAACAACGTTGGCCCTTCACCTTCATTTCGCCGCATGCCAAAGCTTTCTTCATCCCTTCCGTGCTCTTGAAAGTCACAGCCCATACGTGGCTCATCTGATATGCCCCCAACGCTACCACTTCGGGGAGCAAACCAAGACGCGCCAATGTGTCCCGGAAATGTTCGACTCGGTAAGGCCTCGACCGGACATCCGCGTGCAAAAATAAAGTATTCAGAACACTACGTCCTGATGGCAGAGTAGGCAAAACCACTTCGTATCCCTCGGTATCCATTCCGTCGATCCTGTCACCGCGGCCGCTGTTAGCCGCAACCACCGCTCCTTGGGAGCCCATGAAACGCACGTCCTTCCACTTCGGTAGCCAAGACGCGTCTCCCTGAGCTATGCCCCCGAATAAGAGCTCCGAACGAGAAGTGCCCGCCAACAATTGCTATAAAATAAGTGGAGAATAGAAAAAAAGCTGTAAAGGGGGCACGCGGGTTTGAACCGGGGACCTCTCGATCTGCAGTCGAATGCTCTACCACTGAGCTATGCCCCCGAATAACAGCTCCGAACGAGAAGTGCCCGCCAACAATTGCTATAAAATAAGTGGAGAATAGAAAAAAAGCTGTAAAGGGGGCACCCGGGTTTGAACCGGGGACCTCTCGATCTGCAGTCGAATGCTCTACCACTGAGCTATGCCCCCGAATAACAGCTCCGAACGAGAAGTGCCCGCCAACAATTGCTATAAAATAAGTGGAGAATAGAAAAAAAGCTGTAAAGGGGGCACGCGGGTTTGAACCGGGGACCTCTCGATCTGCAGTCGAATGCTCTACCACTGAGCTATGCCCCCGAATAACAGCTCCGAACGAGAAGTGCCCGCCAACAATTGCTATAAAATAAGTGGAGAATAGAAAAAAAGCTGTAAAGGGGGCACCCGGGTTTGAACCGGGGACCTCTCGATCTGCAGTCGAATGCTCTACCACTGAGCTATGCCCCCGAATAACAGCTCCGAACGAGAAGTGCCCGCCAACAATTGCTATAAAATAAGTGGAGAATAGAAAAAAAGCTGTAAAGGGGGCACCCGGGTTTGAACCGGGGACCTCTCGATCTGCAGTCGAATGCTCTACCACTGAGCTATGCCCCCGAATAACAGCTCCGAACGAGAAGTGCCCGCCAATAATTGCTATAAAATAAGTGGAGAATAGAAAAAAAGCTGTAAAGGGGGCACCCGGGTTTGAACCGGGGACCTCTCGATCTGCAGTCGAATGCTCTACCACTGAGCTATGCCCCCGAATAACAGCTCCGAACGAGAAGTGCCCGCCAACAATTGCTATAAAATAAGTGGAGAATAGAAAAAAAGCTGTAAAGGGGGCACCCGGGTTTGAACCGGGTACCTCTCGATCTGCAGTCGAATGCTCTACCACTGAGCTATGCCCCCGAATAACAGCTCCGAACGAGAAGTGCCCGCCAACAATTGCTATAAAATAAGTGGAGAATAGAAAAAAAGCTGTATAGGGGGCACCCGGGTTTGAACCGGGGACCTCTCGATCTGCAGTCGAATGCTCTACCACTGAGCTATGCCCCCGAATAACAGCTCCGAACGAGAAGTGCCCGCCAATAATTGCTATAAAATAAGTGGAGAATAGAAAAAAAAACTGTAAAGGGGGCCCCGGGTTTGAACCGGGTACCTCTCGATCTGCAGTCGAATGCTCAACCACTGAGCTATGCCCCCGAATGAGAGCTCCGAACGAGAAGTGCCCGCCAACAATTGCTATAAAATAAGTGGAGAATAGAAAAAAAGCCGTAAAGGGGGCACCCGGGTTTGAACCGGGGACCTCTCGATCTGCAGTCGAATGCTCTACCACTGAGCTATGCTTTTTTTTTCTTTATTGCCTGCTTAGACATTAACACACACACAAAAAAAAAACAAATCCATATACACAGTGCACCCACATCACATCAGGTGGGATGGTCGCTAAAATTTCTTGAGGCACACCAGCTCATCAAGGATGCTAACCCAGTCTGGGGTTTCGCTTTGTGCACGATACACTTCTCGTAATAGTGACATACTTTCAATGAAGTTCTCTCGCGTAGAGCACACATTCACATCAGCATGACGTACAGCCATTCTTGTTTTCCACAAACTGTGGAGACCCAGCAACATGAACATGTCGAACGGTGGCCCGTCATCGCTTTCAACTGGAAGGAACCGAATTCCATAGGGGTTTATGGGGAGTTCTTTTTTAAGAGTGCGCTGCAAGATGTCCCAGTGAAAGACAGCGTCCCAACACTCAATGAAGGCGTGTTCAATTGTTTCAGGCTTTTTACACAGCCGGCAATCGGTAGTCCAGGGTACGAATATTCCTTTCTGTTCTAGCCATACTTTAACGGGGAGGGTGTTCGTGTGTAGGTGGAAAAAGAAAGTTTTCGCAGCAGGTCTTACAGGCATCCTTTTGACTCGTTTCAGCACATCTTTTCCTGGGCCTCCACAATAAACACTCCTATACAGTGGGATAGGTAACATACTGTCAACTAAATCTGCGTACAGTTTCTTTCTTCTCACTGAGCACAAGTACTCCAGCGAAAAACGTGCGCAGAGTATTCTAAAAGATGCAACGACTTCACGATAGTACCCAGTCGCTCTAGTGATAGCACTAGATGTGGACACAACAAATTCAGGCAGTTCTGTTGCCATTTTCGCCTGAATGACCGTACGGAGGAAAACATTTCTTTCATCTCGCAGGAAGATGAACCGCGATACGATCTGTCTAATGAACAAGTGTGAGAGCCCAAGGCCCCCATTTCGAACTGTGCGAAAAAGATTTGTTCGACTGGATCGCTCCCAAGTGGAGTTCCAGATGAGGGTAGCAAACACTCGATGCATTTTTTGAACGTTTACACGGGACATGAACATTACTTGCAGTATGTACCAAACTTTGGCAATTAAAAATATATTGCAAGCAGAAGCACGTGCAAACACTGACAATCCCCGGCCCTGCCATCCTTTTATCTTTTCTTTCATTGATTCTATTTGGCCGGTCCACAACTGTGTCGAGTCCCGATAGTGCTCAAGGGGCACTCCTAGATACAGTGGAGGCACTGTAGTCCACTGCATACCGGCGAATTTTGTGGGTGTCGCGTCCCAGCTTCCATGCCATATCCCAACACTTTTTTCGAAGTTTATCTGGGCACCAGTGTACCTACAAAAGGATCTTGCAAGGCGGACAGCCTCGACCACGCTTTCCCTGTCTTCACAAAAGACGGCGACGTCATCTGCATAAGCTAGCATTTTAACTTCTGCGGCGTGCAGCCTAAAACCACGAATGTTTTCATTCCGTATGACTGCCATACAAAAGGGTTCGAGGTACAGGGCGAAAAGCAAGGGAGACAAGGGACAGCCTTGCCGTACAGACGAGCGGAGTGGCACCCGCGAACTAAGACACTTATTAACTATAAGCTGCATGTAACAGTCTTCATAAGCCATTTTAACGCCATCTACAATGACGCTCCCAACATTACAGTACTGCAGTACAGCGAAAAGCACCTCATGTGACACCCGGTCGAACGCCTTCGCAAGGTCTAGCTGCAACATGGCCACCCGACCCCCAATGGCATCGCAACATTCAAGCACATTCCTTGCAATGTGGGTGTTCGTGAAAATGGTGCGGCCTTTAATGCCACACGTCTGGTGTGGCCCTACAAGCTGCTGAATCACGCTTTGAAATCGTCGAGCCAGTACTTTCATAAATATTTTGTAATCTGTGTTGGTCAGACTTATCGGTCTGTATGAACTTACTGAAAGGAGCTTTTCCCGTTCATCGGTTTTCGGAATTAATACTATGTGCGAAGTCTGGAATGAGGGTGGTACTTTTTTAAATTCATACGCCTCTGAGAGTAGTCGGTGCAATATACACGCAAACTCCTGACTGAATGCCTTGTAAAAAGCGGCGCCTAGGCCGTCCGGCCCTGGCGATTTGCCTGATGGCAGTTCTTCTATCGCCCTTTCAATCTCGGACACAGCTATTGGTCTCTCAAGACTTTCTCTAACGTCGTCATCCAACCTTGGCATCTCGCTCATGAATTCACTCTCGAAGGCCAGTCCAGAAGGAGTCACATTGCCGAACAATTCGCGATAGTGTTCCACAAAAGCTTTCTCAATCGACGAAGCGTCTGACGTCACCTCGTTTTGAAGACGTATCTGTTGGATCTCATTTCTTGACGCGTGACGCTTTTCATCGCTCATTGCCCGTTTGTTTGGTATCTCACCCATCCATAGGCGTTCGCTTCTAGCGCGTATAACTGCTGCTTTGTATCGCTCGGCGTCGATAACTTCAAGCTCGTGTCTTACTTTCTTTACGTTTTCAGCTAATAGATCGTGACCCGCATTTTGTGCGCTTGACAGATATTCTAGCTGTCTTTGCAGCTCTCTTTGTTTCTGTAATTTATCGTGCTGAAGGCTGCTTCCTCTTTCTATTGCAATGAACTTAACTTGAATCTTAAATTCCTCCCATGTGGCAGTAAAATATTCACCCTCATTTGTCATCAACTCTGTTATCTTTTCCTTAACTCTGCGCACAAATGGTTCATCATCAAGCAGCTTTTCGTTGAATTTCCACATGTTCCAGTTGAATCGTGTTCTTTTAACTTTTTCCCCAATCGAGAAGCTTACCAGGCTATGGTCCGTGAACGATTGCGGTGCGACGTTATAACTATTACAAAGGGTGATCAAGTCGTCAGAAACATACACTCTGTCCAGCCTTGCTCGGCTATTTCGCTGAATGTGCGTGTACTGCGGAATCATACCATCAGTGAGGACTAGGCCCACATCTTCTAAGTTGTGGTCTTCAATTAGTCTGCTCAAAAGGAGAGCACTTTTATCGCGAACCCTTTCCCTTTTTAGTCGGTCTTCCGGAGAACACACACAGTTAAAATCACCAAGTAATATGACAAAGCGATCACATTTTAGATATTGCTCGATACATTCAAAAAACAAAAATCGATCATTCACATTGTTTGGCGCATAAACGCATACGAGCCGCCACAAATCGTGGGAAAAAGTAAAATCTACAATAAGCAAGCGGCCAGTTTCAGAAACAGTTACACTTTCTTCAATAATACCAGCACTCTTCCGTATTAACAACGCACGTCCGCCTGATGTGCCATTCGCATGGCACACGCACACATTGTAATGCGCCGTGAAAGGCGTCACCATGCGATCGGTCTGCTCTTGGGTTTCGACCTTAGTTTCTTGTAAGGCAACTACATCGAGTTCCTTCTCCATACACAAGCGGCTAAGTTGATACTGCCTCCTTCGCGCTCCAAGGCCACGGACATTTAACGTGGCAACTCTCAGTGCTCTCTCTAGTTTCACCGCCATTTATCTGCAAAAGCAAGCCGATCGCACGGTGTCGCTGAAGAACAAGCGATCCAGACACACTGTAGAAAAATTTGCATGCATAACTTTTGCACTGAAAACCGCTCGATCCACACGCGTACCTTTAGAGCGTACGCGAAGCCCGATTCCGAAAAGGACGCCATCTCTTCACGACGTTAGTCCGGGCGCCCCAGTAGGCGCCGAGTCCTACTTAGGCGGTTTTGCCGCCGGCCGTCTGTCCGGCGGGATGTTTGGCTTCGGGCGCACGGGCACACGACGACCCGCCTGCGCTTTTGGCGGCGGCTCGTCTTTGGCCCCGTTGTCAAGGTTGCCGTCCAGGCTGCCGTCCAGGTTGCCGGTCGAGTCCCTCGCTCTTTTCATAGCCACATTGCTTGCACTCGATTCTTCGACGTCCATCAAGGGAGTTGCCGGTCCGTGCTCCGTGGCGGCCTCCTCGGCAGTGGCGGATTTTGCGGCCGATTCTTCTTTGGCTCCTTCGTCGCATGGCCTTTGCACTGCATCTTTCGGGCTCGTAGGCAGCACATTTACCACCTTCGTGGCTTTAGCAGCCGGCACATAAGGTGTTGCAACTATGTCCGCCGGTGGTACTAGCACGCGGGAAGCCTCATCAACGTCAGCCTCATCCATTAACAGGTCAGCCACGTCCTCTCGAAGCGCAGGTCCTGCGACGGATGCGTAAGTCTTAACACATTCCGTATCCTGGTGGCCGTAGCGACGGCATACTGCACATTTCGGGACGCGGCAGTCACGTCGGACATGTCCGGTGTTTCGGCACTTCAGGCAAAGGGGTGCTCTGCCCGGTACCACAACTAGGGTCTGCTCACCAGCTACACGAAGTTGATGGGGCAGGTCTTCTACGGTCATACCCGTCTTCAGAACCAGGGACACCGCCCGTGTCGACGATGCTTTATCTTGAACTCCTTGAACACGCCACTTTTCATGGAAAACGTCCGTGACCTTTCCGAACGGTAACAGGGCTGTCCGTATATCCTCGTCCGACACGTTATGAAGCATCCAATGCAACTTCAGCCGCACGGCCTGATTGGCAGGATCAACGACAATGCACCGATGTTCATTCACCTTGAGGTTCTTGGCGCTTGAAAGCTTTTTCACGCCTTCGTCGCTCTTGAAAGTAACCGCCCAAACGTGGCTCATCTGATACGCCCCTAGGGCGATGACATCGGCAAGTAGGCCTAAGCTAGCCAACGCATCTCGGAAATGTTCCACACGATACGGCCTGGCACGCACATCCGCATGCAGAAAAACTGTATTTAAAACTATCCGACCTATCGGCAATTGAGGCAGCAAAACTTGGTATTCCGGGTCTTCTGAGGCAAAACTCCTGGTACCGCGGCCCTGCTGGGCCGCTGAAGCCGCTCCTACGGAGCTCATGATCGGCACGTCCGCTCGCTAGCGCGGCAGAAAGCCGAATACCACTGAGCTATGCCCCCGAATAACAGCTCCGAACGAGAAGTGCCCGCCAATAATTGCTATAAAATAAGTGGAGAATAGAAAAAAAACTGTAAAGGGGGCACCCGGGTTTGAACCGGGGACCTCTCGATCTGCAGTCGAATGCTCAACCACTGAGCTATGCCCCCGAATAAGAGCTCCGAACGAGAAGTGCCCGCCAACAATTGCTATAAAATAAGTGCAGAATAGAAAAAAAGCTGTAAAGGGGGCACCCGGGTTTGAACCGGGGACCTCTCGATCTGCAGTCGAATGCTCTACCACTGAGCTATGCCCCCGAATAACAGCTCCGAACGAGAAGTGCCCGCCAATAATTGCTATAAAATAAGTGGAGAATAGAAAAAAAACTGTAAAGGGGGCACCCGGGTTTGAACCGGGGACCTCTCGATCTGCAGTTGAATGCTCAACCACTGAGCTATGGCCCCGAATAAGAGCTCCGAACGAGAAGTGCCCGCCAACAATTGCTATAAAATAAGTGGAGAATAGAAAAAAAGCTGTAAAGGGGGCACCCGGGTTTGAACCGGGGACCTCTCGATCTGCAGTCGAATGCTCTACCACTGAGCTATGCCCCCCTTTTTTTTTTTTCTTTATTGCCAGTACTCGACATAACACAACACAAATTCCTAAATGATATAAACAAAGACCAAAGAAGCAAAAAGGGATGAATACACAAACGGAACAAGGAAGAGTAATATTTACATTCGCTGCCGTCCGCTACTGTGGCACGACGTTGTCGGATTAAAATTCCTTTAGTGCTGTAAGGGGTTCAACCCTCGACAGCCACTCAGGAACAGGCTGTTGCATCTTCATCACTTCCACATACCGTTGCATGGATTCACAAAAGTACAGACGCGCCGGTCGGGCATCCGGGTCACAATGGTAACCCGCCATTCTTGCGCGCCATAAACAGTGGAGGCCCGTAAGCATGATCAGGTCGTACGGGAAACCTTCGTCGTCATATACTGGCAGAAACCTGATTCCGTGGGGATCTATAGGTAGCTCCTTTTTTAGAGTCCTTTGTAACACGTCCCAGAAAAAGACCCCTTCCCAACAGTGGATGAAGACATGATCTATGCTTTCTGTTTTTTTACATATAAGGCAGTGGGTTCCCCATGGCATGTAGAACCCTCGTTGTTCAAGGAAGAATTTAACAGGTAGAGTACCGGTGTGTAATTTAAAGAAGAACGATTTAGTGGCTGGTTGAACTGGCATCTTCTTCACCCTTTTCAATACATCTAGGCCTGGGCCTCCACTGTACGGGGCTCTGTACATAGGTACCAGCAAAACACTGTCACATAAATCACGATATAACTTTTTCCGTTTTACACTCCACAAATATGCACTTGAAAAACGAACACGCAAAAAGGAAACACTCTGAACTATTTCCCGAAAGAAACCACGGACTGGTCCTGGCATTATTTCCGTACCTACAACGAATTCGGGAAGTGATCTTGACAGCCTCATTTGGATCACCGTGCGCAGAAATGGGTCGTTTGTATCTCGAAAGAAGGAGAATCTATTCACCAGTTGACGCAGGAAGAGGTGCGCCAACCCCAGACCACCATCCTTCACGCACCGGAAGAGATTATCTCGGCTACATCGCTCCCAGCTTGATGCCCACACGAATACAGCGAACACGCGGTGCAGTTTCTGCACATTAATACGAGAGCACTGTAGTACCTGCATTATGTACCAGATCTTTGTCACGAGAAACATGTTGCACGCTGTAGCTCTCGCGAATATTGACAAGTAACCGGCGTTCCATCGGTCGGCTTTTTCTTTTAGTTGTTTTGTCCGCTCCTTCCAGTACTCGCTACTGTCCTTGTAGGCATCAAGGGGTGCTCCAAGGTACTTCACTGGCGTCGTGACCCAGTTTACGTTCGAAAAGTGGCCTGGTGTAGACGCCCATCTTCCATGCCAAAACCCCAAACATTTCTGCCAGTTAACGTAGCTGTTAGTGACGTTACCAAACTTTTTGACGATATTCACAGTATTCAATACACTTTGTTTGTCCTTACAGCACACAGCCACATCGTCAGCGTATGCCAGTAGCTTCACTTCTGCTGATTGAAGACTAAACCCCTTAATACATTCATTTTCAATGATGGCCAGACATAGCGTTTCTATGTAGACACAAAACAGGAGTGGACTGAGTGGACAACCCTGGCGAACGGAGCGCTTCACGTTAATGGGGGCCCCCAACATCTGATTAACTATAAGTCTGGTATAGCAGCTCCGGTACGCCATGGTCACCCCTTCAGTGATTATGTGGCCAAAATTAACGTGTTCAAGGATGGTAAGCAATATGTCGTGAGAAACACAATCAAACGCCTTCTCCAAGTCTAGCTGGAGGATGGCTACTGCATCGCACATGGCGTCACAACACTCCAGCACACACTTCATTTTATGGATGTTAGTGAAAATGGTTCTTCCACGAATACCACACGTCTGGTGTGGGCCGACTACTTCCTGAATAACTGACTGGACCCGTCGTGCCAACACCTTCATCAATATTTTGTAGTCGCAGTTAGTAAGCGCTATGGGTCTGTAGGAGGAAAGTTGCTTGAGCTTTTCGGTCTCTTCTGTTTTCGGTATTAGTACTGTATGGGACTGGCCAAAGGATGGTGGAAGTATTTTCAGTTCATATGCTTCCTGGAAAACTGCTGTTAAGATAGGAGCTAGGTGGCTTTTGAACGATTTGTACCATGCGGCACAAAGACCGTCTGGACCTGGCGACTTCCCAGGATTCAGGTCTTCGATGGCTTTCATCACTTCATGTTCTGTTAATGGTCGTTCTAAGGTTTCTTTAACCTCACTCGACAGCTGTGGGATTCGTTGCAAAAATAATTTCTTGAAATCGTGCATGTTGACAGGCCTGAATGTAAAAAGTTCTTTGTAATGCTCAAAGAAAGCACGCCCTATATTATTGTTATCCGTTAATACCACCCCTTCATATTCGATAGCCTCAATCTGCTTACGTCTCGAGTGCTTTTTTTCTAACCCCAGTGCTCTTTTCGTTGGCGTTTCCCCGCATGATAGCCTTTCTGCTCTGGCGCGCACTAGCGCACCTCGGAAGCGATCTTCGTCGAATACCTCGAGCTTCTTCTTAACGGCGCGCATATCTTGTTGATAGGCGCCAGGTTGCATGCATTCAAGCTTCGCAAATTTTTCTAGCAATGTTGTTAAATCCTTTTCTCTGGCCTTTTGTTCATATCGCAGTACGCTACTTCTTTCGATTGCCTTCAATTTAATGCTTTGCTTCAGCAACTACCATTCCTCACCAAATTTCGTAGAACTGTCTGTTCCAAAAGAATTCAGAGTAGCCACTACATTTTCGTTAAAAGTTTCATCCCGTAACAGCTCTGCATTCAATTTCCACAGTTCCCAGACGAACTTGTTTCGTTCTTTCTTCCTGCCCACCGTGCATTTTACCAGGCAGTGGTCAGAATATGATATGGCCGTAACTGTGTAGCACTGGCATTTTTCAACTAAATCATATGAAAGATAGATACGGTCTAAGCGTGCGTGACTTGTGCCCTGAAAGTGAGTGTAGCTTACGTCTCCGTGACCGCGAAAACATTTTGCGATATCTTCTAATTCGAATTCGTGTGTGATCTGCGCCAGGATATCACTACTTTTGTCACAAACCACGCGACGCGTAGACCTATCCTCAGCTTTCAATACGCAGTTGAAGTCGCCTACACAGGCTATCATTTTTTGCACATGTAAATGATGCTTTAAACTCAAAAAGAAATTTGCCCTCTCTTGCACAGTATTAGGCGCATAAATGCAAAACACGCGCCATTGGACATTACAATAGCTGAAGTCACAAAAGACAAGTCGACCAGAAGTACAGGAGAAGTAACCATCTATAACAAGACCAGGGAGCTTCCTCACGAACAGCACACACCCTGCCGAAGTCCCTAAGGCGTGGCTCACTACCGTATAGTAGTTATACGTGAATCTTTGCACCATGCTCCCGGTCTCCTCCTCGCCGTCTACCTTGGTTTCTTGCACGGCTAAAACGTCGAGGTCGTGGTCCACTAGTAGTCTGTAAACCTGACTCTGTTTCCTACTGAGCTATGCCCCCGAAGAAGAGCTCCGAACGAGAAGTGCCCGCCAATAATTGCTATAAAATAAGTGGAGAACAAAAAAAAAGCTGTAAAGGGGGCACCCGGGTTTGAACCGGGGACCTCTCGATCTGCAGTCGAATGCTCAACCACTGAGCTATGCCCCCGAATAAGAGCTCCGAACGAGAAGTGCCCGCCAATAATTGCTATAAATAAGTGGAGAATAGAAAAAAAGCTGTAAAGGGGGCACCCGGGTTTGAACCGGGGACCTCTCGATCTGCAGTCGAATCTCTACCACTGAGCTATGCCCCCGAATGAGAGCTCCGAACGAAAAGTGCCCGCCAATAATTGCTATAAAATAAGTGGAGAATAGAAAAAAAGTTGTAAAGGGGGCACCCGGGTTTGAACCGGGGACCTCTCGATCTGCAGTCGAATGCTCAACCACTGAGCTATGCCCCCGAAGAAGAGCTCCGAACGAGAAGTGCCCGCCAACAATTGCTATAAAATAGGTGGAGAATAGAAAAAAAGCTGAAAAGGGGGCACCCGGGTTTGAACCGGGGACCTCTCGATCTGCAGTCGAATGCTCTACCACTGAGCTATGCCCCTTTTTTTTTTTTTCTTTATTGCCAGTACTCGACATAACACAACACAAATTCCTAAATGATATAAACAAGGACCAAAGAAGCAAAAAGGGATGAATACACAAACGGAACAAGGAACAGTAATATTTACATTCGCTGCCGTCCGCTACTGTGGCACGACGTTGTCGGATTAAAATTCCTTTAGTGCTGTAAGGGGTTCAACCCTCGACAGCCACTCAGGAACAGGCTGTTGCATCTTCATCACTTCCACATACCGTTGCATGGATTCACAAAAGTACAGACGCGCCGTTCGGGCATCCGGGTCACAATGGTAACCCGCCATTCTTGCGCGCCATAAACTGTGGAGGCCCGTAAGCATGATCAGGTCGTACGGGAAACCTTCGTCGTCATATACTGGCAGAAACCTGATTCCGTGGGGATCTATAGGTAGCTCCTTTTTTAGAGTCCTTTGTAGCACGTCCCAGAAAAAGACCCCTTCCCAACAGTGGATGAAGACGTGATCTATGCTTTCTGTTTTTTTACATTTAAGGCAGTGGGTTCCCCATGGCATGTAGAACCCACGTTGTTCAAGGAAGATTTTAACAGGTACAGTACCAGTGTGTAATTTAAAAAAGAACGATTTAGTGGCTGGTTGAACTGGCATCTTCTTCACCCTTTTCAATACATCTAGGCCTGGGCCTCCACTGTACGGGGCTCTGTACATAGGTACCAGCAAAACACTGTCACATAAATCACGATATAACTTTTTCCGTTTTACACTCCACAAATATGTACTTGAAAAACGAACACGCAAAAAGGAAACACTCTGAACTATTTCCCGAAAGAAACCACGGACTGGTCCTGGCATTATTTCCGTACCTACAACGAATTCGGGAAGTGATCTTGACAGCCTCATTTGGATCACCGTGCGCAGAAATGGGTCGTTTGTATCTCGAAAGAAGGAGAATCTATTCACCAGTTGACGCAAGAAGAGGTGCGCCAACCCCAGACCACCATCCTTCACGCGCCGGAAGAGATTATCTCGGCTACATCGCTCCCAGCTTGATGCCCACACGAATACAGCGAACACGCGGTGCAGTTTCTGCACATTAATACGAGAGCACTGTAGTACCTGCATTACGTACCAGATCTTTGTCACGAGAAACATGTTGCACGCTGTAGCTCTCGCGAATATTGACAAGTAACAGGCGTTCCATCGGTCGGCTTTTTCTTTTAGTTGTTTTGTCCGCTCCTTCCAGTACTCGCTACTGTCCTTGTAGGCATCAAGGGGTGCTCCAAGGTACTTAACTGGCGTCGTGACCCAGTTTACGTTCGAAAAGTGGTCTGGTGTAGACGCCCATCTTCCATGCCAAAACCCCAAACATTTCTGCCTGTTAACGTAGCTGTTAGTGACGTTACCAAACTTTTTGACGATATTAACAGTATTCAATAAACTTTGTTTGTCCTTACAGCACACAGCCACATCGTCAGCGTATGCCAGTAGCTTCACTTCTGCTGATTGAAGACTAAACCCCTTAATACATTCATTTTCAATGATGGCCAGACATCGCGTTTCTATGTAGACACAAAACAGGAGTGGACTGAGTGGACAACCCTGGCGAACGGAGCGCTTCACGTTAATGGGGGCCCCCAACATCTGATTAACTATAAGTCTGGTATAGCAGCTCCGGTACGCCATGGTCACCCCTTCAGTGATTATGTGGCCAAAATTAACGTGTTCAAGGATGGTAAGCAATATGTCGTGAGAAACACAATCAAACGCCTTCTCCAAGTCTAGCTGGAGGATGGCTACTGCATCGCACATGGCGTCACAACACTCCAGCACACACTTCATTTTATGGATGTTAGTGAAAATGGTTCTTCCACGAATACCACACGTCTGGTGTGGGCCGACTACTTCCTGAATAACTGACTGGACCCGTCGTGCCAACACCTTCATCAATATTTTGTAGTCGCAGTTAGTAAGCGCTATGGGTCTGTAGGAGGAAAGTTGCTTGAGCTTTTCGGTCTCTTCTGTTTTCGGTATTAGTACTGTATGGGACTGGCCAAAGGATGGTGGAAGTATTTTCAGTTCATATGCTTCCTTGAAAACTGCTGTTAAGATAGGAGCTAGGTGGCTTTTGAACGATTTGTACCATGCGGCACAAAGACCGTCTGGACCTGGCGACTTCCCAGGATTCAGGTCTTCGATGGCTTTCATCACTTCATGTTCTGTTAATGGTCGTTCTAAGGTTTCTTTAACCTCACTCGACAGCTGTGGGATTCGTTGCAAAAATAATTTCTTGAAATCGTGCATGTTGACAGGCCTGAATGTAAAAAGTTCTTTGTAATGCTCAAAGAAAGCACGCCCTATATTATTGTTATCCGTTAATACCACCCCTTCATATTCGATAGCCTCAATCTGCTTACGTCTCGAGTGCTTTTTTTCTAACCCCAGTGCTCTTTTCGTTGGCGTTTCCCCGCATGATAGCCTTTCTGCTCTGGCGCGCACTAGCGCACCTCGGAAGCGATCTTCGTCGAATACCTCGAGCTTCTTCTTAACGGCGCGCATATCTTGTTGATAGGCGCCAGGTTGCATGCATTCAAGCTTCGCAAATTTTTCTAGCAATGTTGTTAAATCCTTTTCTCTGGCCTTTTGTTCATATCGCAGTACGCTACTTCTTTCGATTGCCTTCAATTTAATGCTTTGCTTCAGCAACTCCCATTCCTCACCAAATTTCGTAGAACTGTCTGTTCCAAAAGAATTCAGAGTAGCCACTACATTTTCGTTAAAAGTTTCATCCCGTAACAGCTCTGCATTCAATTTCCACAGTTCCCAGACGAACTTGTTTCGTTCTTTCTTCCTGCCCACCGTGCATTTTACCAGGCAGTGGTCAGAATATGATATGGCCGTAACTGTGTAGCACTGGCATTTTTCAACTAAATCATATGAAAGATAGATACGGTCTAAGCGTGCGTGACTTGTGCCCTGAAAGTGAGTGTAGCTTACGTCTCCGTGACCGCGAAAACATTCTGCGATATCTTCTAATTCGAATTCGTGTGTGATCTGCGCCAGGATATCACTACTTTTGTCACAAACCACGCGACGCGTAGACCTATCCTCAGCTTTCAATACGCAGTTGAAGTCGCCTACACAGGCTATCATTTTTTGCACATGTAAATGATGCTTTAAACTCAAAAAGAAATTTGCCCTCTCTTGCACTGTATTAGGCGCATAAATGCAAAACACGCGCCATTGGACATTACAATAGCTGAAGTCACAAAAGACAAGTCGACCAGAAGTACAGGAGAAGTAACCATCTATAACAAGACCAGGGAGCTTCCTCACGAACAGCACACACCCTGCCGAAGTCCCTAAGGCGTGGCTCACTACCGTATAGTAGTTATACGTGAACCTTTGCACCATGCTCCCGGTCTCCTCCTCGCCGTCTACCTTGGTTTCTTGCACGGCTAAAACGTCGAGGTCGTGGTCCACTAGTAGTCTGTAAACCTGACTCTGTTTCCTTTTGGCGGCCAGACCTCGAACGTTTAGCGTGCCGAGGCTAAGCGACGGGTTGGTAGCCATTATTGGTGAAAACCGGAGGGGAGAAGGCCCGGAGCATGGTGCTCACCTTAACGTCTAGCTGACCGCTAGACGCCTCCGTGGCCATCCGGCGGCCGTCGCCCGGGTTCCTCTTTGGTCGGCTTCGGGGTAAGCCTACGGTCAGTCTCCAGGTTCGGCTTAGGCTTGAGGGTGGAGCGCCTTCCAGGTAGCGTCTTAGCGGGTGGTGCCTCGGAGTCACCGCCGGCCTTTCCGTCGACTTTCTCCTCGTGCTGCAGGGATCTCTTGACCGGTGCCGAGACGGATTCGACGCGGGCGCTAGCAGGGGTCGCGTTGTCGTCCGCCTCTGCCTGCGTTGCATCCGTACCTGGCTGGTGGCTCTCATTTTCATGCGGGGCCGTCTTCACGCTCTCGACTGTAGCTGCTGGTTCTTTGGGGGGAGGGATATTCCTTCCTCCTTCGGCTTGCTTGGTCGTCGCGCCGGTTTCTGCCGCCACTTTGCCGTTTCCAGCTCCCGTGGCCGCTTCCTCCGCCTCGGTCACGTCCATTGCATGGTCTAACGTCGACGGCTCGCTCTCCGCCGAACCCGCGGCTACTGCGTATGAACGCACACAGTCCGCGTCGTTGTGTCCAAAAAGCCTGCACCGCGAGCAACGGGGAACCTTGCATTCACGACGAACGTGGCCAGAGCCTCGGCAGCGCAGGCACTGCATGGGACGTCCTGGGGCTACCACCAGCGCAAGCTCGCCGGCGACGCGGATCTGGTGGGGCAGGTCGTCGACTTTCATTCCTTCCTTCAGCTGCAGCAGCACTGCTCGGGTCGTCGAGCCCTTGTCGGAAACGCCATCCACTCGCCAGCGCTCCCGGGTCACTTCCGTCACCTTGCCGAAGGAGGCCAGCGCGGTCTTGACGTCTTCGTCGTCCACCCCATGCAGAAGCCAGTGGATACGAAGCTTCACCTGTTGTTCCTTGAGGTCGATGACCAGGCAGCGACGCCCCTTCACCTGCAGCTCCTTCAGGGCCGCCAGCTTTTCGGCAGCCTCGGCTGTCTTCATCGTCACCGCCCATACATGGTTGATTTGGTATGCTCCAAGGGCGACGACGCCAGAGAGCATACCAACAGCTTGAAGCGCGTCTCGAAAATCTTCTACACGAAACGGGCGAACACGAGCGTCGCCGTGCAAAAAAACTGTGTTCAAAACAATACGTCCTGTAGGTAGGCGAGGCAAAATTATCTGGTAATCTTTATCTTCTTCCGTCGAAAGCCTGTTGCCGCGGCTAACAGCCGCATATGCCGCTCCATTGGAGCCCATGATCCCGCGATCCGTTCAGCTCGGGAGCCGGAAGCAGAATGACTGAGCTATGCCCCCGAATAAGAGCTCCGAACGAAAAGTGCCCGCCAATAATTGCTATAAAATAA